>NC_052117.1:3022348-3063237 GCF_012273895.1 Zerene cesonia
TGAATTTGTAGTTAGGACATGTGTAATATAAAATAAAACTACGTTTCAAATTAAATTTACTTTATTTTTTTACAAAATTGACCGAACAGTGCGAGATTTCTAGAACGTTTACACTTGCATTAAGTAGACATAAAGTTTTAATTATTTCTCTTACAAGTAAGTCTTAATTCACCTGTGTCGATAAATCAATACAAATCCTGGCGGGCTTTCAACCCGGCCCGTTCGTATCATATAAAAGATACATGATTTAATGAAATAATTTGTGGACATAATTCTTATTTGTCACTAAATTATGATTAATAATAACGAAAGCAACTATAACTAAACATGATACAATTACACTTAGACAGTATTAGTGTTTACCTGATCTATAAATCTAATACAATGTATTATACATTGGGGAGAATTGCACGCAGCAGTGGTTAAAAGATAGCTTAACAAGGTTATAAGTACAGAAAACATTGAAAAACCTTACGTATACTGCGACCAGTGCGATAAAACAATTGAGTAGTCTTGAATGATGAGCTCCGCCCTGAACATCCGCCCACTATACGAATATAAATACTTTCAAAATAATATAATCTGATAAATAACGTTTTCAACTTTATATCTATATATTTAATACGGTGAATCCGTCAGGGCGAGGTTAAATAAGGTAGCCTATGTTTTGTACTTTGAAATTAAGACAAAGTGCTCACTAATAAACTAAATGGTATTCGATTAATATAGGATATACTCAAACGTAGAGGTTCGCTATAATGCTGTATACAATATAATCAAAATAATAATATATTATAATTAGTGTAAAAATTATCAAAAATGGGGCCTTTCTTAACCAGTCAGCACTTCATCTTACGCAAGTAAATAAAAAAAATTGTCACTGAAAAAAGCCTTGATTTACAAAAAGAAAGAACTAAACTAAACGAAAAATAAAAACACAATATTATATTCTATATATTGTATAACCAACAGTGTCCTTAACAATAATAAAATTGAGTACTATGAGTGGGATCAATTTCGATAAATCGATTAAAATTAAATTCAGTAAAGACATCACAGTATCTAAATATAGAGGCCAAACTTATTTTCGATTCTCCAATAAATTACATGTAATATAAAATCGGCTATAAGATTGTATACAGATGTATCCACATAAAGTATAACTAAAATAAATACCTTACAATGAAGAACTAAAAAAAATACTCTATGAATAACCTATCTCGTAAACAAAATACGCACTGTCTTGTGAATCGTTTCTATTGTAACCAATTTTCAAAACGTCGCATAAGAAATGCATAAAAAGGCAGATTTTACAATATACATTTAGTTTTCGTTTGCGGAGAATATTCTATAAACACGTCTCAAGTAACTGTTACACATATATTCGGTTCGACATCGATATCATAACAAAATAACAGCACACTATTCAATCTCTCGTACCCTACGATCCATTAAGATAAATGACGCACGAGGACGCATACATGATCTGTCTCGCAGCAAACATTAAAAAACTATTAATATTAAAAATAGTATGATTGCCCAGCTACCCATATAGTGAAGTTAGTATTAAATTACTGTACATATACGTTAGTGACCTTTTCACTACATCTATTTAACCACATTATCAAGTTACGATGAACCGTCTGTACCGCGGGGGACCTGGCGTCCCTCGCGCGATCCGTACCTCATCACTATTCGATACACTTACATAGCCTACGGTTAAAAAGTTATATTAATCAGATTTATGCAACAGTTTACCTTACAACCGTACCGAAGCGAATAAGATATAGACCTACGACATCTAGATATATTACAGGGAGAGTGGGTCGGCGCCGTCGAGCGGGTCGCTGGCGTCGTCGGCGTTGTCCGACGCGTCGTCCTCGTCGGGGGCCCCCGGCGCGAGCGCGCGGGGCCCGGGCGGCGCGCGGGGCCCCGGCGGGCCGGCGGCGCGCGCGCCCTGCATGCACTTCTGCATGTACTGGCGGTGCGCGTACTTGTTGAAGCGGCGCTTGGCCATGAACAGCGTGGCGATGGTGCGCGGCGCCAGGCGCACGGCGGCGGCGCGCGACGTGATGCCGCCGCGCCGGCACTCGCCGCACGTGTAGTCCAGCACGTGGAGGCTCGCCCCCGTCTGCCTAACGCAATCTGCGGGACGCCACGCATGTACGCTCTGCCGCGCGCCCCACTCGCCGACTCGCCGACCTCCCGCCCCGCGCATATACATTCCAACACATCTTTCGATTTACACTTTGACTCTCTGTATCGTTAAACATCTTTCTCTATGTTTAAACAATATTTGAAAGAAAAACGGAATTCTTTTATTTATATAAATATGCGTAGGTAACGTGAAGGTCGACGTTTAGGCCGTCACGGTAGTGATCGCAAGGCACACACAAAAACATCAACTGTATCTTTCTATTGGAGCGCATCGTTTCGACTTTCAATTTCAGCTTCGTCTAAGCACGAGGCGGAATAAATATTCACTGTGTATTTTACATCATGCTTTCACTTATACGTTCGAAACAAATATCTAACACATAATATGAAGCGTCCTAGGTATTTCAAGAGTCATACTATAGGTATAACGTAACCATCGTGACAAATATCGCTCTTCGTATCGCGCACGAGTGGCGCTCATGGAAATGAAGAAGTTATGACAGCGAAACATAAAAAGCGTACGGACAAACAAGCTTCAGACAATCCAATTCAGTTGCGCATCATACTAACCATGCAACATGCTCACTTACACTTCAAGCTACAGGCGTACGAATCCAATAATTTATAAAAAAAACTGGCTCAAATGGACACATGCGGTTGTAAGTAAAGCGAGATGAATTTGAATACTAAGTATTGACAATTATTTAAAATCTTAATAAACCCTCAAAACACGTCATACTTTATATTCAAACATAGATCCGGCGCTTTCCGACGGAATACAACGTCACATCCTCTGTATCGTTCCATAGCATATTACATATTTCGGACAATTTTAAGTCCATAAAAATTAACCAAAAGTCAGTTTTTTTGCTCGTAACGTAAGTCGAGTTGTGCGTGTAGGTTACGTCGGCAAGCGCCTCGGTGGGGGGGCAGGGCGTGCTAGCGGGTGGGGCGGGTGTTGCTACGGGCGTGCACGACGTACCTTGATGCAGTTGCCTATCGCAGAGCTTACAAATGACGAGCTGCATGGTCCCCTTGGGCCCGATGAAGGAGCGCTCGCACAGCGGGCAGTAGCGACCGATGCGGTACGCCCTACGCACACACACGTACGACACACACACGGACCACACGCGCACGCGCACCGGAACAGAAACACGACAATCGACATTAGTATCGCGCACGCGCCCGACACGTACGCACGCGCGCTTTGTTACTTTCCTTCGTGCTCGCGGGATGCGACGCGTGGACGGGGCCGGTGTTCATTTTTTTTTTTTGGAATTCATTTGGAACGGCATTAATTGGGAGTCAGTATAGAAGATATACAGTGAAAGAGATACGATATTCAAAACGTAGAAAAATAAATTCGATCGTAAAATATATATAACCATGCATTTTTCACTTGAAATGTCGAAAAATCAAGTGCCAATTATGAGATGAAATATCTCATAGTAAAGGGGAAAACAATTTATAGTAAATTTGAAGGAATCGCCAATTATTTAGAAGGAAAGTAACAAAGACGAGTTAGTTAGCTAAATGAACACTGATGATATATGCCCGGGTTAGTGATATGATATTTTAATAACTTTTTTGTTAGCTGGCAGTAATTTTCATGTCGATGATCAACGCTGAAGTTTACATCACTTCCAATCCTATTGGGGTATGAACAATAAAAAAAAATATCCCACATTTAAAAAATATCAGTAAATTGATCTGGTTTAGATCGTCTCAGATGATCAGATATGAATTTATTCATTAATGCTAAAAATTAACAAAATTTTACTGATATTGTTTTAAAGATTTGATTGTTCTTAAAACTACAGTATGACATAAGAACAACTTTGAGTGAGCAAACAACCTCCAATTATGACATATATGAGAAAACTTAGAATTAAAGATGAGTAGCATGCAACTTATCACTAATCCCTTATTCTACCAAATATTTACTACACAACTACGTAATTAGACTCGTTTACTAAAAGCTCACTAAAATAGTATTATTTAGTAGAATCAGGGCGGCATAGGGATTGTGCTTTTCGCATCGGATCTTAGAAAATATGCGGGGTATATCAATGCTACGACATAATCAACCAGAAATATAAGCGAATGTCGACAGAGTGAATAAATACATAACAGAAATGGCACAGCCTGTGTTAGTCAACATCGAACACGCAATGAGATGAGAACAATGACTACCAAGACCAGTTATAAAAAACACATAAATCATTTGAATGATTTAAGAAAAAATTGTGTACTTTTTACATCCGCGTTCCTCGTCGCTTCGACGGTAACGCATTGGGTTCACATTTTGACGTGGCCCCTCTTGGTTTTACTTGAAAAATAACGTTAAATTATTTTTAATTGACATCATGGTATATGGATAAACATATTTTTGGCGGTCGTCATAATAAGTCTTGTTATTATTTTATGTGCTGTGCTAATTCTTGCAAGTGAAGATCCTGGTATTTACTGAAGATGAAATATATCCTTAATTACAAAACCCATTTTTTTCAAGAAGTGTAAATACATCTAGTGCATTAGGATATTAGCTGTACAGACTACACATTTTTAAAAATAGCCCTCTCATAGTAGTAGTTATTTCAAAGTAATATTTGATATAGCTTATGTGAAGTTTAGAATTATTAAATTCAGTGTTTGTATTTAAATTAATTTTTGTATCATGTAAATGGTAACTTATCACATAATGATCAATTATTAGAAGTTTCGATTCTATGTAATTTAATGTACTAATATAAAAAAATTAAGAATAAAATTATATACAAACCAATTATTGGGCACTCCATTGATCTGCTTTTATATGAGACTTGATCGTTCTTTGAGGTCATTACAATATATATACAAACCAGTTTTGTAGTAAACAGGGAGACAGCAGCTTCTTGTTGTTTACAAAATTGTTTATTCAAATCATAAAAAGATCTCCATCGACACACATGAGCATAAAATAACTCTACAGCCTGTTAAGTTATTTCTTCATGTTCTATTACATACAAACCTGGTAAACTCAGAAAGTCTATGCAAATATATTTTCTTATGTTATTTATATTCTTCTCTCACTCATATTACTAAATTGAGATATATTAAAAAAAAAAAAACGTTTTCCAATTATATCAATTATTTTACACTGAATCTTGTTCATATGTTTTAGGTCAATAGCTAATTACTGTGGTCAAATAAATTGTATTTACCTTCATAGAGACGTTACTGTAGCATATCTTGCATTATACTATTAACTGATCGGCTTTCTCCAGAGTATAGTGCGAGAACTGGCAAATTTAAACGCTAATGTACGTTTATTATGTTATAACACATAAACCTACCTTGGTATTAGACGGGAGCGTGTATAATATGTTTCAAATACGAATGTGAAAATATCGACATAATTATGTGTGCATATGGTTAAATATAAGATCGCAAACAAGTACAAGTTCATTGCCGCGCACATCGTTATTTGAAACGAATTGTACACTAATATTATGTATGATATGCCCCTTGGACGCCGCTGCTGAACATAACACACTGTGGGGCCCTAACAAAAAGGCGTGTGGTTAGATATGCGTACAGACCTGGCGCACGGCTCGCACAGCGAGTGCGAGTAGAGCTTGTGGCCGCCGGGCCCGCGGCGCGTCTGGTGGTGCCAGTGCGGGCTGCCGGGGCCCCGCGCGGTCACGGAGCCCTGGCCGGGGCCCGCGGGCCCGCCGGGGCCGCTCGGCGAGCGCGCGCCGCACGACTTGCACACCGCGCACTCCACGCAGTGCCAGCGCCCTGTAAGATTTATGGCATTCCCACTATTTATTCCATATATCCCAAAACAAGAATTACGTATTCAATATCAAATCAAACTAAAAATTGTAATGTCTACCTAATGTAAAACCCGTCATAGTTAAATCAGTGCATACTTTCTAAGACTAAATACGTGTATTGCATTATAGTCAAACACGTGAAAATGAAATTATATCGAAATCATTTGGATTAATTAAAAATCAAACAGCCATTAAAAACAATAGAATATGTAAGTGGGAGGTGTCTGACCGTCGGGCACGCGGTCGAGGCCGACGCAGTAGATGTGGAAGCCGCGGTCGCACAGGTCGCAGAAGAGCATCTTGTCGTCGTCGGCGGGGCGCGCGCACGCGCAGCACGTCTTGCACTCGGCGCACTGCCACGCGTACTCGCGGCACTTGCGGATCGTGTCCGCGCTCAGCTCCACGCACGACGGGTGCACTGCGTACCCAATTGTACTTTTTTTAAACAGTCATAATTGGTAATATATATTTTATATAATAGAAATCACCTGATTCTTCTTTTCTTATAATTCAATAAATTTTGTAAATTGCTACTCTATTTACTTCCTTTTTGCCTTCCCTATTCTTTTATCCTTTTATCATTTTTTATCCTCAGAAATCCCACAGAAATCATGCGGGGAAAAACCGCGAAACTGTCCATCTTTTCCTCTCACTCCGGGAGGCGTGTGAAAAGCTAAAGACAAAGGTTAGCACTAACGCTTCGCGTTGCAGTTGGCGCAGACGAGGAAGCGCTCGTGCGTGGTGCGGCGGTTGGCCTCGATGCGCAGCTTGCACGCGCGGCACGTGTCCGCCTCGCCCTCCTCCGCGCCGCCGCCCGCCTCCGCGTCGCTGCTGCGCTTCACCTTGCTCAGCTTCTTGCGCTGGAAGATTCGTTCGTGCCACATCACATAACATTATCGTAACTAAGTTTATAATATTTCATACAATTATTTATATTATTATGTGTGTACTGCTAGTAATTTTAATAAATTGTCAATCGGCGGAAAACCCATGAAGTTATTTAGTATTCTAATCCAAAAGTTAAAGCCAAATTGAGAACCTCCTTCGTTTTTTTTTTGGAGCGTCGGTTGAGAGGAAATAAATTATCATGATATACCTATAGGCAGGCTGTTAATATCACATTCATGATATTATATTACATAAAATTTTAGTACATGTTTGTGGAAAAATCAAAACAATATAAATTAACGCTTATATTAATTAGACACAAGGTAGCTAGGTAGTGAAAATGTTTTTAAAATCAGGCAAGAAGTTTTTGAGTTATACCGAACTATGAGTGTTGAGTTAAACTGAAAAACGAAAATCTTTCCTCTATAACATGAGCAGGGAAGGGATAATGCGTTTACCTTTTGATGTCGATGCGTGTCCTCGCTGTCGTCGGAGGAGGAGGCCCAGTCGGGCTCCGACTCAGAGGAGGAGGGCGCGGGCGACGGCGCCGCTGCCGGTGCGCGCACCGCCGTGTTCAGTGGGAAGTATCTGTATACAGATTCACATTGATTGTATAATACAATATCATTCATGATATGGTTAATGTAAAAGTCTGCAAGTGATTGATAGTTATTTTTGCAACTCGATAAATTATTTCTACATAATTAAATAATGTCTCATAATATAATATGTATATATATAGATAACAATCGATTTTTGATTTTAACCTATGAATAAGCTAAACAGAAAATATACAGAAGTTGTAAAATAGCTCCCTCTGCAGTTAGCTTGAGCTGGGACGTGTGCTAGCACTTACCCCAGAAGATAGCATACAATGCTCTATGGGAGTGTCCTCAGTATATATACAAGTATACTCACTGCAGCTGCTCCGAGGTGTAGAGCCGGTAGGTGTGCTGGTACTGGCCCGGCAGCAGCGCGTGCGGGTAGAAGCCGTGCGGCGGCTCGACGCGCACGGGCGGGTTGGCGGGCGGGGCCGCGCGCCGCCGCTGCACCGTCAGCGACTGCAGGTCCACGCACGCGGGCCGTCGCAGCGCGTTCATGCGCGCGTTCCACTCGCTCGCCGACGCTATCGCCGCCGCCGCCATGTCCTGACATATTTCACTCATGTTAAAAAAAGATTCAATTCTCATTTTAAAGTGTGAACTCGATATACACAAATCCGATTTGGACGATTCCTTCACCGTCAGATGGTCACATTAATCTTTCAGTTCACCCATGAAGCCAAAACAAAGAACATTTTCTAGTCCTACTTTCTATATTCGTTCGGTTTGCACTGGGTGATATTTTGAATATCGTAAATTTTTAAGCTTTTATCATATAATACGAATGAGCTCGCGAGCGCGCATTTAGTAGGTTATTGATAAAACTTTAATATAACAAATAAAATGCACATTACACATATATTCATTAACTAGTTATAACAATATCATTATTTTCTACAAAGCAAATACGTATGTATGTAATTGTATGATTAACAAATCATAGCAGTTTGTAGATGGAAAAAATGTTGTAACAAAAATCTGACAAAATCTATAAACAAAAATATTATGTAGATCAGCTACTTACTAGGTTTTGAATGATAATATGTACAGTAAGGATACTATGTATGTATTAGTATTGTAATTGATTTTCATAGCGACAACTAAGCCAAGCCAAGTGTGTGAGTAAGACTGGCATACATATGAGCAATTATATCCTTCAATCGCATTTACCCAAGTTGATTTTTACCACAAATAAAAGTGAGTATTAATTACAGTGTCTCATACAATTTTAGTAGATAACATTCTAAGCCGTTTCAAAGAAAAAAAAATTAGTGTAGGCAAGCAAAGCCACCAGTAGAAGCTTGCGTTACATATTTGTTATTATTATTTCATATTTGTGTTTCTGAATTTTTTCTTTATGTGGGCTAAATCCTATTAAAGACCTTGTTTCTTGTTAAATTTAATGATTCTAGGTCTATGGGAAGTACCCTGTCGGTTTTGATATTATAATACAGCAAAAATGCAACATAATTGATACCTCGATCGCATTGATCTATAAGTTACATTTTTAGGGCCTCAAAACAACAAAGCCTAAGTATTTATAAATTTCAGGAAAATATCTTAAGTAATTGCTGAGAAAAAAGACTGGGTAGACAGATGGGCGAAAACTGATCTATAGGGGATTCGATTTTTTCTTTTGGAGAAAGAAAAAATAAAAATAAACGCAATATTAAGAAATGTTGTACTCTGTAATATATATATATATATATATAATAATAAAAGACAAAAACAGAAGCAATAGGTACCTGTCTTGTTTTTTCCGGATCGATTTTCGGTAGATCCGGTTTGCTGTCTAATGATTTAGTATCAGCCTTCATCTCAATTCTATCCTTGACTTCTGCTTTCACTTCTACAGGCTCCGGAGTGGGCTCCGCGAGCTGTTTTTCCCGTTGATACGATCTGTACTCTTCGTATTTATGAGGGTAGTCCGATAGCATAATGTCTAGGACTTCACTTGCATCTACAGCTGTTATACCTAAAATATTATTGGGTTAAAAATGTATACTCCATTTTTCCCTCATAATTTAAGTTTTTAGTACTTAGGTAATTTTAAGTATTCTACATATTATGAGGAAATCAAATTACACAATTTAATTTTTTTTTAAATACAATTTCAAGTATAAATTTTTATTCTTGCTGAACAATGTTGACGTTATGTAAACAATGCAAATATACAATTTTGTATAAAATGTTTAGATTTTCAATTCAGAATTAATGACATGGATTTCCACACATTAATTATTATTGATGACTCGATCTTTCCATCAGTTATGGAAAGTTTTATTATAATTATCAATAATTGAAATGTATTTAAAGTATTCACCTAAATCACATAGAGCCTCACTGACTAGACCCTGACGAAGCACGTAGTCTCTCTCCTGGCCAGTGATTGTTCGCCTCTTTAATTCTGGATACCGTCGCTTGAAACTCTTCACGCCCAAAAACATCGCGACTTGCTCTTGTATCATCATAACCTTTAAAAAAACATGTAAAGATTCAAAATCAATAATATTATTATTTTATCCACACTCATATTATTTACCTTCTTTATAGTGGTTTATAAAAAAGTTTATATCCCTCAATAAATACATCATTTACATTGTTTCAAAAAGAAAGTCGCTATTCGTTGCTGCCGTAAATCTTACTAATAATAGCACTTAATTAGAAAGCTTTTATTATTCATCATATATTAAGTTGTAGCAATAAAATCGTATTTAAATTTTAAGTGACATTCTTTAGTATCATAATGATGCAAAATGATTACCTGATGATCAGCATCTGTTTGTTCAGGTGGAGGCCAAGTGTACTCTTTAACATCTTCTGCTGACCATACTTTATTACTGAAAAAGATATTGAATCAAAATTATGTAAGAAATTCAAAGATTAATGGCCAGTTTTACAATTTCTGAATAAGTTCTGTTGTATGTATTATTATTATCAATCACAATGATGAATTATCGAAAAAAAGTGCTTAATAAGCTGCCGATAGCTTAACTAGTATAGTTTTGAGACTGGTTCAAAGGTTTACAAATACATAATTTATTTTATTTAAAAGCTTTACACAACAGATTTAATATTTCTCACCTGTCAAAAAGGTCTGCAAATTTAGATTTTTTCATTTTACTACTTTCATTTGTTGAACTTTTTACAGAACTCTGTGAATCTTCATCAAGTAAATGTGAGGGTCTGAAAAATATTATATACACATACATTACTTATTGCATTTCATCTTAAATAAGGATTTCTAAAGTAATGACAGTTAAACAATAGAATATATTATATTCATTAGAAATTTATTCATATTTACTCACTTAGCAGGGGTAGCATTATCATCCATCATGCAAGTCTCTTCTTCAAACAATTGCACTGTTGTTGTCGCAGGGCCGCATACTCTTCCATAAATTCCCATTGTTTCCTTTAATTTCAAAGACAAATAGTTTAAATTTAATTTAATACTAGGATATTTTGTCATTTGTAAACTTCTTTAAGCTACAAAGGTCTGTAACATGACTATGTTAATAAAATAAATAATTAATGGAAAATTTTAAAATTTTGTTTTATATTTGACATGGGTCCTTTGTTACAGAAATAATTTTAGGATTACCTTCATATACATAGCGCCCCTGCCTCCTCCCCGCCCCCGGCCCCTTCCCCGCGGCGTTCGAGGCGACGCCCTGCCTCTACCCCCTCTACTGCCCCTCCCCCCTCGGCCGCGACCGCGAAATTCACTTATGACCTCAGGAGATTTGGCAAAAGGATTCTCCATTCTTGGAAGTGTAGTTTCCAATACAACTTTCAATTCTGGAGTTTCACCACTGAAAAACTGTATATCACTAGTAGAAGAATTTCGTCTTCTACTCGACAGTGGTGTTAAACACGTGGAAGGCATTTTATCCAAAGCCTCCGTCATACGCGGTAACTTTATTCTAGAGCTTGTCGGATCTATTTCTTCAGGTTTTTGTTCGGAAACAAAAAATTTATTTGCGGTTTCGACGATCGGCTCTGCTTCAGGAGCGAGATTGGAGTCGGGATCTACGCGACGTCCACGTCCACGCCCCCTTCCACGGGGTTTTACTAATATTACTGGTCTATCTCTGTAATTGCAATAAAAATAATTTAAGAATTCATTTTTTATAATAACAACACTGGTATACAAAATATTTGTAAATATGCCAAAATATAATATTTAAGAATCAAGAGTGGTTTATGATTATTATAAAAAATATAAAGTACAATACCTTGATAGTCTCAAAGATCTTTGTGGTCTTTCCTCAAGTGCGGGTGTAGGTAGTGTGATAGGTTTAGCCCCTTCAGAAACCGGTAACTTTCTGGGACGCCCCCGTTTCTTCGGCTGAGGTGTCATTTCAACAATTTTTGGAACATTTTGATCTGTATTTGTAAAATCTGTGGCTGGTTTAAGGTTTCCTACTTCAAGTGGATCTTGGGATAATGGATCTGGAGTTATATTAAAATCTCGAGATTCAACATTCTCATGAAATATAGTTTCCCTCATCTCAGAGCAGTTTTGTTCTACGGGTGATATTTCAACTCTAACATTCGGATTACCATCTAATGAAGTACCAGATTTAAGTTCTGGACTAACACTTTGCTTTCTTTCTGAATGATGTAGGTCATTCAGGGGCATCACTTTTAGTTGTTTGGATTGTAAATTAGATAAAATATTGTGTAACTTTGAGCTACCATTCTTGGAACAATTTTCATTATTAAGGAGTGAATGATTTACTATCTTGGACTGCTTCATTTCTAAAGAATTTGTAGGAGGTGAAACCTGTCCTGATTTGGCCACTACAGGTGTAATTGATAATGATTTATTTGACAATAATTGACCTAATTTTAGTCTCTTTGTGTCAAGCATTGATAATTCAGATTCTTTTGGTGAGGCTGGACTTGGGAGAGTCTCTGTATTTGAAGACCTTTTTCCAATGCTGCGTTTATTAAAAGGGGATTTTTCTGGACTTTGTACAACCCTTGAACTCCTTAATCTTTTACCTACAACTACATTTGGTGACTCTGTTTCGGGTTTTTTTCTACTATTCAACATAGATCTCCTCTTGTTAACCATACTGTCGGATATACCAGCATTTTTATTATCACTCTTAAGCATTTCCTCAGTGATAATTTTTGCAGAAGCACCATGATCAGTCTTATTTATTTTCAATATAATCCTTGGAGAGTCTTGATCAGAGCTTTGATTAATTTTATCTGATATGTTAATTTCCAATGGCTTTGTCACACTTTCATTCATTTCTTTACATAAATCTTGCATAGAACGAACTTTTAATAAGTTAGGGCCAGAAATAATTTCTTTTATATTTTCAGTACTTGGACTTAATTCTCTTTTATTATATTTGAATTCCGTACTTTTATTTGTTTCATTTGAAGAGCAAGTATCATTAATTGAAGATTTTGAGCCTTCATTTGACATGGTAGATATGCAATTTGTTATATTAATTTTACTATCAACATTTTGTGTACCATCATCATTTTTATGACTTTCTAAAAGTTTTTTAAGAAGAGTGCAATTGCTTTTATTGGACATAGATTTTCCTCTCTGATTACTAGGTGATTTTGGTCCTCCCACCACTGTTTGCCGTGATTCACTTGATAAGTCTTTGATGCATTTATCATCTGAGACATTTTTTGATACATTTGTGTTCTGTTTTATAATATCACCAGAAAAAGGCGAAGAGGGCTTAACTTCATTGGATATGCATTCCTCATGTTTACTTTCTTCAATACAATGTGTTAATACCCTGTCAATATTGTCTTTATTTTCAGAATTGCTAATTGATTTCAATTCTTTATCACTGTTTACAATAGCTGCAGGTGGATTGTGCGTTTCATATTCACTATGATTACTGTCATTTTGAATTGTATTAATTTTTTTCTCAGGTACATTAGTTAAGGATTCTGTTTCAGGATTTAATACTGGTTTAATATTTAGCTTACTAATCGCAGGTATATGTTCATTAATATTATTTATACTATGTTCATTGTCATTTTTATTAATATGGTATTGTGTGTCACTACTACCAGAATCAGTCCTTGTTTTTCGGTTTATTCTCATCAACAGTGGAGGATTCTTAACAGATGTGTCATCACATGTATCAACTTTTTGTTTAATATCTTCAGGTTTCAATATAGGCTTAATATTTAATTTTGTTACAACCGGTATGCTTTGATTTCTGAGCTCGGGGCTGCTGGTACGTTCTTTTTTAGGTGATAATGGCAGGGGATAATCAGGTTTAACTAAGGGTTTAATATTTAGTTTTGTAATTACAGGTATGTTATCTTCTTTCTGGACACAAACATCGTCTTTGTCATTTGGCTTACATATAGGTTTAATATTAATTTTCGTTACTATTGGTATATGGTCATTATTTTCATCGCTTGACGTTCCTGTTTCAGAAGAATGATTTTCAGATTCCTTAGCCATGTCAACTTCTGATGGTTTTACAATAGGTTTTATATTGAGTTTTGTCACAATGGGTATATTCTCATCAGACTTGACATCATCACAGCCCGTTTCTTTTGATGAATTCCCTTCTGGACTTTTAATGGGCTTTATATTTAATTTTGTTACTTTGGGTATATCCTCTTCACTTAAATCAATTTCATTAGGGTTCACTATAGGCTTTATATTTATTTTTGACACTACAGGAACTTTGTCTTCATTTTTATTAGATACATCTATACTATTTTCAGGTTTTATAATTGGTTTAATATTTAATTTTGTTATTACAGGTATATTTTCTAAATTTTCAGATAAGGCCTTTTTGGGAGTTTTATATAGCATTTCATTGTCAGGTTTTGTTAATGGTTTTATAGTAATTTTAGGCACATGAGATAAGTCTTTCAGATCTGTATTAGAAGAATCTGTAGAAATTTTAAGTTTAGGTATTGGAGGTGGGTCAGATGTTTCTAATGTATTTTCTCTATTTAGACTATCTGGTGGCTTAAGTGATTTAATTGTGAGTTTGGGACTTAATGGTTGACCATCTGTTATTGAGACTGATTTTATTGTTAATTTAGGTACTTTTTCCACTTGATTTTCTTCTGATTGACATATGATAACTTTTAATTTTGAAGGTGATTCTCTTCCCTCCTCATTACTATTTTGAATACCTTTAATAGTAAGTTTTGGAATGTTCGGTTCAGTGTAGAACTTTCCTTCAGTTTCTGTACCTGGCTTTCCGAGTTTAATTGTTACTCGTGGAACAACATCTTGTGGTCCATGATCTGAAGCAGAAGCTTGATCTGATGTACTTGCACTATCGTCATTTTCAGAGTATTCTGATTCAGATATTTCACTACTACTTGACTTTCGATGTAGTTCATTAATTTTTTCAGGTGGTTTCGGTATTGGTTTAATATTTAATTTTGTTATACTTGGAATTGGAACTTTTTCATCTGATAAATTCTCAGTGTCCAGTTCCGTAGTAGCTTTGAGTGGCTTTATTGTCAATTTCGGTATCGGAGATTTTGGATCATCACATGATTTATTTGTAACTTTTATAGTTAACTTTGGTACTGTTTTCTCTGTTTCAGTATTTTGCTGCTCTTCATTTTGTGGATGGACATTATTACTGCTGCTTTCATTTTTTAATTCTTCATCTGCAACTTGTTTTGGACTACTTTCTATTACTGGCTCCGATTCATTTCTTTCCGGCGGCACCGGAGCTGATAATGAAGATTGGTCGATGTCTTTTTTTATTTCTTGTTGGTTAGATATTTCAGATACCTCTAATGAACTTGCAGTCAAAGAACAATCTTCTTGATTTCCACTGATAACCTCTTTTTGTTCAATATTTTGTAATAAATCTGTGCTAATAACATCTTCATTTGATTGTAAATTAACAGTGGGAGTTGATTCTATTG
Source organism: Zerene cesonia (assembly GCF_012273895.1). Lineage (NCBI taxonomy): Eukaryota > Metazoa > Arthropoda > Insecta > Lepidoptera > Pieridae > Zerene > Zerene cesonia. Next base: position 3,037,713 of record NC_052117.1, read on the forward strand.
TAACATCAAGGGGGGTTATGTCTTTTTGGTTTGTTGCACTCTCTGTTGATGTTGATTGACACTGCCCACTGTCCGTAATAGATGATTGCTTATCAAATTCTAAATTATCTGTATGATTAACTTGTGGATTAATTTTCTGCCTAATAAGTCTAATTTTTTTAGGAGGACTCGTTGAAGTTTCTGCTTTGCAGATACTTATTTCACTTACATTTCTAATCTCTTCTGACTTAACACTATCACGTACAGTAGACACAGCATCTGATGAACTTGACACATCCTTCGTTATGCACTCACTGGATTGTTCAGGTTCTTCGGTTCTAATACTTGAATCAACTGTGGACGACACAGTCGAGTCTGGCCGGCTAAGAGCAGGTCGTACTAAACGCCTTCTTAAAGGCGACCGGGTCACAGGTTCTATACTAAGAGTCTTTTCCTCACTTGCACTTATGTCACTTGATGTCGATTCCGCACTTTCAACCACAACTTTATCCCTACTATCACTGGATGTCACACACTTAACTGTCCTTTCACAAGGTCCATTTTCACTATCTGATACAGATTGTTCAGTCTTATTTACACTGCTTGTAGGAATATTTGGCAAGGGGCTACTGGGCAACTTTTCTGAACTAGATGCCTCTTCATTGTCAACAGAAGATATTGTATCAACTGTGCAAATAGGTGAATTAGGTTTAGGTAATTCACATGTTAATGTTAAATTGTCACTTCCAGTGTTTTCAGTACACTCTGTACTAATAACAGCACTATCAACACTACTGCTCTGGGTTTCTTCAATAGCAGCAGTAGCTACTGGCGTCGTCACCAATACTGTTGAGCTTTCTTCGGTTTGAACAACTAAGGTATTAGTATTTCGATCTTCTTGATGCACAGGTAAACATTTAGCGTCTGTATCCAATAACAATGGTAATCGCTTTGGTGCTCCGGGCCCATCAACGATCTCATCGATCATATCCAAAATCGCTTCGGTACTTGTGTTGACATCTTGCGTCGAAGGTGAAGGAACGCTGTCGCCATCGAAATTATCCTCGGACATCGCGGGGGTTTGACACGAAGTTCTAGTTTCAAACGTATCTTGTTGAAAACTACTAGTTGCATTGACGTCCTCAAGCTGTCCGAGATCCTTTTCCCGCGCCGATTCGCGGCGGGAAGCGTTTGTTGCGGTGCCCGCATCTTCTTCTGAACTCTCCATTATCTACTGTTTTGCGTCGCTGTCATATCTGAAATATAAAACGTCCGCAAGATGATATTTACGTTACATACGAGTAACCTGACGACGTGAGAGCTTGACAAACCACAGGCACCATTCTAATTCACCATAACGCTACGAAAATATGTTCACGGATCCATGGTGTAGATTAATGTACATACACATGTAGTTTATTCTCATATTCACGACGTTTACGTGTCGCCTGAGTACACAGGAGGTCTTGAAAACTATCCATTCAACAGCATAAACCGGCAAACAAAAAGCTTGTATACGCCATTTTTAAAACCAAAGACATGGCAGGTTTGAGGTATAGGCCAATAAAAAATATCTTATTCGGACAATTCGGCCATTGTCGTGTTGGTAAACTGCATGCTGCCCATAGATCGCTCCACTCGAGCTTTTAGCTTGTAAAAGAGTAATAAATATGCCTTTCAACATGTGGTAAAACGAGTAGGATAATATTCAAGTAGTAGACAACATTATTACTTATGGCAACAATATTGAAGCGTGCTTATTCTGTTTTGTTTTTGTTTTCCCCTATGTGACGTAAAATTAATAAAAAAATTATGTTAAACGTAGGAAAATTATTCTTGATTATATTCGTTTAAACATTCAGAACATACCACGCGACAATATTCTATAAAATATTATAAAAACTGACGCAAACAGACCAAAAATGTATACAAATATCGAACATGGCAATAAAGCAACATATCGCACAACTCCTACAATCGCTATTCGATTACTATCATCACTTTGAAAAAAAAATTAAATAATGTGAACAATAAGTGAGATATTAACTTAAACAGTATAAGAATAACGTTTTATAATATATGTGTAAGCCTGTAAATATCTATGATGTCTTTTAAAGGAAAAGGGGTAATGAAGGGCTTGACGACTGGAAAGAATGGAAAGGATTGGGAATCGTCAGGAAAAGGAAACTAGCCTACGTAAAATCTACTGAACCATTTTAGATTCATGATAGAGAATGAAGACAAATTTGATTTTTTTTAATATTTTGTATAGTATTATTTTAAGTTATTAATCAAGGGGTTTTAATTAATTTTCAGATAGGTGTTATCGTCATATGTAATGAGATTCTTATTGAAATTCTACATTTCTATCCCTAGCTAATGCTCTTATTGCACTACACTAAATTAAGCAAAGTGTTATCGTGTTAAATTTGATTACAACTGTTCTCTAATAACAATAGATACTTCACTAGGCAATTATGTTTTTCGTATGACAGTGTTTTGTTTTGGAATAAGCGATGTAACGAGATTATTTAGTACCAAAATTTAGATATTGTATCCATTCGTAGAATTTCTAATTTCATTAATTTTTTAAATCATAATGTCACTTATCTGATTCAGTACATAAATTTAGGACAGTAAGTCCAGAAGCCTCAAATTTATAAATTTAGAAAGTATATTTAGTGAAGTGTAATAAGTGCTATATTCTTTTATTCTTTACATTTTTATCCCAAATTATAAAAAAATATTTTCAAACTGTAACCATTTTACTTACTTTGTGATGACAACTCTCGTCTTTCTTGTCTATATGCAGTCAGTCATTTTCTTTCAGGAATCAGGTACCAATTTGCCATAAGTCTGAGCCGTCAAAACATTTGAAAATGTGGATAATGGGTAGTGAAAAGTTAATTTAAAATTATATTAATTGTATTTATACCAAATAAAAAGATTGATAAAAAATATTCAAATTTAATATAAACAATGACAACTATTAGGCCATTCACGTGTGAAGATATGTTAAAATTCAATAATGTGTAAGTGTTGATTATGTATGATATTTAGTGGTATACTGCTAATATACTACTATTTTTATATTAGTGTTTAGATTTAATTAAAAAAAATAAATAAATGTATGTTCACGTTTCTCACATCGTGTAAGTACCATATATTGTTTTCATACTCATAAGAGGTCCAGTGGCAGATTTATACATTGAATAAATGATGACTGTATATAGGTTTTGAATGAGTAGAGAGGTGTTGTTGAAAATACCATCTGGAAGCACTGTATTTCAAGTAAGAGTGGACAGCTCTAAGCTTTTGTGCTCTGGAAACATAAAGTGGTTTGTTCTTATCTAGAGTCTAGCCATGATCTTGAATAACTACATGTCACATTGCCTTGCTACCTGGCTTATTAAAGCCAGCTTAGCTTTCTAATATGCTTAACTCAAAACGATTGCACTGAAAGAAATCATCATGAGAAATTTTGAAAGAATAGAAAAAAATTTGATCACGAGGCAGGATCAAAATTTTTTCTATTCTTTCAAAATTTCTCATTTATAAAGCATTTCAATGCTATAAAACTAAAAATTAAAAAGAAATCATCATTCTTAGGCTTATTGCTATGAAATCATAAAAAAATAAGTGTATTTTGTTTTACAGGAACTTGGATCCATTAACAGAAACATATGGATTATCATTTTATACTCAATACTTAGCCCACTGGCCAGAGTATTTTCAAGTTGCCGAATCGCCAAGTGGTGAAATTATGGGATACAGTAAGAATAAATATTTTGTAATGAAAGACTTGATTATGGATATAATATGTATGATACTTGCTTAAAATAAAACAAGAAAAAAATGCTAAGAACATATTTATTCATTATGTATTAATAATTTTTTCTTTACGTATAAAACCTGATTTGAAAGAGTAAAAGATATATTGTTTTGTATATCGTTTATACTGTATACAACATTTTTTGTATAATTCATACAATTATATTTTAATGTATGTATGTAGTAAATAAAATTATTTAATCAATATATAATAGTTATAACAATATGTTGTAGTAATGGGAAAAGCTGAAGGGCTTGGGGAAAACTGGCATGGTCATGTTACTGCACTGACAGTGAGTCCTGACTATAGAAGGCTGGGTATTGCTGCCACATTGATGAACATACTTGAAGATGTCTCGGAAAAGTAAGATGTTTTTGTCAAAGCATTTTTTATGTTATTTTTAAGTTTAGGATATTATAAAAGAAAGTTAAATTTTCAAAATTTCTCTCATGTAACATGAGAGAATGTATGACTTTCAGATATCATACTGTATGTTAACTAATAAATATTTTTATTTTTAGAAAAAAAGCATATTTTGTGGATTTGTTTGTAAGAGTGAGCAATAAAGTTGCCATTAATATGTATAAAAATTTGGGATATATTGTATACAGAACAGTTTTAGAATACTATTCTGGGGATCCAGATGAAGATGCTTATGGTAATTATTAATTTCTTTTGTCTTTATTTTGGAAATATAAAGATTTTTGGAAATTTATTTTGTAATAATCTGTCTCTTAATTTTAGATATGAGGAAAGCTTGCTCCAGAGATATCCAAAAGAAATCAGTTGTACCATTATCTCATCCAGTGCGCCCAGAAGAAGTTGACTAAATAAAATATTTGATAAAAGAGAATCTTTTTGTTTTGTTTTTTTATGTTTTATGTCTTCAGATTATCCTCCAAGTGTTACTATGTTCAAATGCTTTCTACAATTTTATTTTGTTCCCATAGGATTTCCAGGATATCAAATATCCTATGTCATTTCTAGTCTTTTAAAACGTAAATATAATTGTTTTTGGTGCAGGTGTGAAGAAGAGACACAAGTTACTTTGGCAATAATAACTATTTTAGCAGGGAATTTAGTACATGAGCAAAATAGTACTAGAACATCCTTACCAATTTGAATTCAAGGATTCAAAGTATAGGAAATTTGTTTCTCTCTTTGATTACTAATCATTTAAATGTTTTTGTTAAAGAGACCTATTTGAAATGGTTTTTTACTCCTTTATACATTATAATGGTTATATATCACTCACAATAACAAGATGTTGGAAACTGATAATTACTAAGTGTACAATGTGAAAAGAGACGCTTCTTTACCAGATTTTTGCTCCTGTTGGAATTTTTAAGATTATGCTTTAAAATAAAATCCATTAAGATTCTAACATTAGAAAACGGCCTCCATTTCACTTTTGGTATAGTAAAAGACGAAAATTTGTGTAATTTCTTTATTTATTATTGAGAACTATCAGAGTCAGAATCAGAATCACCCTTATTATTTTCATCAGTATCTTGTGTAATTTTGTTTTCCTGTGCTTCTTCTCCTTGCTCTTTTTCTTGATTTGGACTGTTATCTTTTTCAGGCATATCTGTAACTTCTTTTTGTTTTCGCCACATTTTAGCTGCAGCCAATAATTTAAGGTTAGGTCTAACCATTTCATCTTCAGGGAATATGTAATCAAAGACTTCTTCCCACCCTTCTTCAACTCCACTTTCACTAACAATTTTCTGTCTCTTTTTAACTCTTCTTGGCATTTTCGCCATAACTTTGTCAAGTTTGATTTCATCACCAATTTCTGTTTCGAAGTCTTTCCAAGCTTCGAGAAGAAGAACTCGTGATTCTTTTTCTCCCGCACTTCTGAGACTATCATTTGCACGTTCATAAACACGTCGAGCTAAGTCAATATTTATGTTGTCTGGATTTTCTGCATTTAGCTCAAATTTTGCATATGACAACCAAACTTTTACGTGTACTGTTCTCTCTAATAATCTTTCATAAAGTTGTCTTGCTCTTTCAGTTTCACCCTGTGATACTTCAAAGTCTATGTAACTTTTCCAAAGTAACTCTGGCATATCTAATCTTGGCTGACCAACAGCAATTTCGTATATAGCTCTCGCTCTGTCTGTGTCTCCTAACAAAGTTTCAAGTTCTGCAAATTTTATCCAAGTAATGCAGTTCTCTGGTCCATATTCTAAAAATTTCTGATACAATATTCTACACCTATCAAATTCTCTTAGTTGAATTTCTAAATCAATATAACCTCTGTATAGTTTATCTCTTGGACAGATACCCAGTGCCATACCTAAAGTTTTTCTGGCTTGTTTTAAATTCTTACATCTGACTTCTAATTGAGCATACATGAGCCAAATTTTAGAAAAAGTAAATATTTTGTGTGGGATAAGTTCTAAGCAAGTTTTATACACTTGTCTAGCACGTTCAACATCTTCTGCTTCTAATTCTTCATAAAGTGCATAGTTTATCCACAAATAAATATAACGTCTCCAAAATTGTTTGTCTTTTGTTGGTGGCACATTTGCAATGGCTCTTTCATAGGTATCCCTAATGATATCCGTATTACCTTCATTTTCAACAAGTCTTATATAATCAAACCATGCATCATAATTTGTTGGATTTTCTATTACTTCTTGTTCATACATATATTTCCTCTTGTTAACAATGACATCCTCAATACCAGATCTATCTCCATATTTTTTCTCATGGATGGTGTAAGCTTTATAAAGTTCTTTATTTCTATCTTTAGGAATATGATCCAGAGCATATTTATATATGACTCTAGCTCTGTCATGTTCCTTTTGATTCTCTTCAAATTTTGCAAAAGCAATAAATAATCTTTCATCTAATTCCTCATCACCAAAGAACTCTACTGCTCTTTCATATACCTTCCTAGAACTGTTAATAAATCCATGATTTTCTTCAAATTTTGCATATTTGATCCAGTTTTTTACATCTGGGTGGACCATAACAAATCTCTCATATATTTGGCGAGCTCTATCAAGCTCTTTATAACGTAATTCAAAGTTAATATATGTTTGCCATGCTTGTTCATCTGGTTGCCATTCCATCCATCGTTCAAATACCTTAAAATATCATGAACTAGATTAAACAATGTCTATATTTTTAAATTCAAAATATAAAATTATTATTCTCATTTTGTTTATGTATAATTATGTTTTAAAAAATTAGAGACATCTAATTTTTAAACAATATTATAATAATCTAAAATAAGGGCAAAATGATTTCCATTCATTTGTCTGATAATACAAATGGATATTTGGAGATACCCAAAATATCAAAATTTTATAGAAGTATATTTTTAACTCACTTGTCTTGCTCCTGCTACATTTTCCAACATTTCTTCCATGTAAGTATATTTATACCAAAACTGAGATACTCTGGGTAGAATAGTGACTGCTCTGTCCCACAAGTTTCTTGCATGGTTCACTTGTCGGTTTCTCATCTCCATTTCAGCATATTTCAACCTGAATTTTCAACAATGTCATAAAAATTTATAAAAAACAAATTGATCAATTAGAGCTAATAATGTATTTATCTGTTATCCAGTTTATTTTATTACTTTTTAGCATATAATATGCTAAATATTTGCAATTTTACTAATTTAGATATAAGTAGAACAAACAACAAAAGCTTACTTTTTTTTATCACAGACATGCAACAGACGACTTTGTATTAATTATGTAGTTAGTAACATAACATTTATATGGTGAAAATAGAATAAAAGAAATTTACTTATTATTTTAAGTCTTAGAGTAGGTTGATATTGTCCTTTGCCAATAAGGAATAAAGTAGCTTTCTACTTATAAAATGATTCTGGTGTTTTCTTACCAGAGTGTTACATTTCTATGATCAACATCTAAAGCCCGTTCATATATTGAGCGTGCCCTTTGAACTTGCTTCTGTGATTCTTCCCATTGTGCATATTTTAGCCAATTTCCAATTACCTAAAACAAACACACTTTACATTTGCATAAACAAAATTTTATATATGATATCTCTTGTTTAAAAAAAATCAAAAACAAACTATAATTCACAAATGCAAACAATGTATACCATTCTGTTTTTTCGTATGTTGTCTTCAAAAGCTTTCCTTTTTCGGTGTTGATAGTCTCGAAGTTCTTCTGGATCAGAGATCTTTTGTTTTGGTGGTGGAGGTAAAATCTCCAAGTCTCTTTCTTTAGCCTCTCTAAGTAATTGTTCCGCAGTAATTTGTATCTCAGCTGGTGCTTTATTCTTAACCTATAAAACATAATAAAAAGTAGGTGTTCAAAGATATTTAATCTTCTCAATAAATATTCATTTCAAAAAATATTCACTAATTATATAATTCAAGTTATTGTTATTACCTTGGCCACTTTTGGCATCTTAGCAGCTTTTCCTTCCATTTTAAAGATAAAAAGTAACTTTTAAATAAGAAACAACAGACTAACTTAATAATAATATTACTATATATTTATAATGCAAGTATATCCTTTCTGTTGCAAAGCACGACAAACTTGTAAATTCCTATGCATTGAACATTCATGTGAAAACACAGTTGTTACTCTTGTAAAATGTGAATACGAAATTGACGCAAAGTGTCTAGTCTACTCTTTGGTCTATTCTAATTGTTTAGTTTATAGTCTATGGTCTAAATCATATAGATTATGCCTATAATACAGATTATATTTAATAATTCTGCCAAATTTAAAATTTTCATCTTATGGATAGTAAGTAATATATAAAAAAATAAAATTTTCTCATATAAAGGCAGGACCGCACTAGGCCCAAGAAAATATTCTTTATATGAAACTGTATGAGACAACACGCAATAAACCGCAAGAGAACTGCGCGGCAAAGTTGATCAAACCACCAAAACTGTCGACGTGTACTTCCGCTGCCGGGGAGGGCAGTTCGACAAACTTCATTTCCATAATCAGTCAAAAAAGATCCTTCTTAAGGCGTGGCCAAAGCGTATTATAATGGCCTTCTTCATATTGCAAGTTTAAATGTTAGGTATATTGTTACATATTCTTTGCTTTTTTCTTGCCTGTTCTTGCTCGGTTCTTTTCCTCTTCCTTACACAAGAAAGATATAATAATCATATCCATTTCACCCATCTTCCTCAGAAGTTGCCTAGAATATTTTTTTTAGCTGTAGTTGTGCGGCTTATCAATTATAAATTACGTGTCGTGTCGCATGCATTTTTATGTAAAATTAAAAAAGTCCTTTAGAAACAATAGGTGATTTAACCAAAATTGTTGTGCACCAATACAGACTTAACCTTTAAAAAATCCTTTGCTAAATTAGTGTACGTACCGTTCGATGATTCTCTCCTCCATCTTCCATATATATAAAAGTACTTTGTGGTTGAGTAGTTCCCAAATCCCGTGGGTAATTTTCATTTTTTTTTGTTTTGTGTGTGGTAGTCGAGCACGCTTCGGCACGAATTGCGTCAGCTCGCACCCGGGAAGTACCACACCCCCACAGAAGACCGGCGTGAAATAGCATTCTGCTGTGTTTCGTTCGGTGAGTGGGGGAGCCGGAGGCCCATATCCTTTTCCTTACCCTTCCCAGTCCTTTCCTTTATTCCTATCGCCAATCCTTTCTTAATCCCTTCCCAAAAAGTCGGCAATCCATTTGTAGAGGCGTAAGGTCTGCAAAGGACCTTATGCCTCTACAAATGTTCATGGGCGGTGGTAGCGCTTACCATCAGGCGTCCCACCAGCTCCATTGCCGACTGTAACATAAAAAAAAAAAAATTTCGGTGTCAATTTTGATTTGGCTGTTAGACTATTGAAAATTGTCAGTTGACAGTGACAGTTGACATTCTTTGACGACAATGAGCTCTGGGAAAAATGTTTGTAGAGATTATAGGTTATGAATTCGAATAGGATTTTATAAATAAAGAATGAACTACTTCTAATATACCTAAAGTTTTATCTCAGATATTAAATCGAGCTATATATATATATATATAAAATTGTAAATTATAAATGAGACTAATTTGTACCAAATTGTTTTAATTATTTACTTTCTACCCAACATGATCAAGAACTTTTAGCACTTTCATTATTTATTAATAAAAATTAGGTGTATGAAAACATGCTGCTATCTCGACGACTATTAGCATTTAATAAGTGTAAGTGAATAATTACAATATTTTAAATATAGCGACTACTTCTAAAATATAATATACTTCTATATAAGCTACTTCTAAAATATGTAATACCTATTTCAGGTCAAACAAAATGTTTTATTCGATTACATTCTTCAGAGCAAATAGACTATCTGACATCAGTTCTTGCTAATGGTGTGAGGGATTGGTCTTTAGTACAAGAAAACATTTTAAAAAAGTATGGAAACTATAATGATAAGAATATAGATTCAATGATGCTAAAAGTTATGGTAAGAAATAAAGAATTTGATGCTGCCATGACATTTGCTGATTTTTTAAAAAACAATAACAGAGATATTTCCCTGGGTGCTACCAATGGCTTGCTCAATCTTTATTTTCATTATGGAATGGAGCATGAACTATCAAATGTACAGAAGCAGTTTATTTTGGATACCTATGATAAATTACATAAAAAGTATAAAATATTAGATTATTCTACCGCTGAGAACTTGTTACATGCTCTGTGCGTCATCCATGAGTGGAAGAAGTGTATAAAACTTTTAGAAGACATAAGTGTAAGTGGGACTCCAACTCATTCAGCATATAGTACTTTAATAGGAACTTTATTTAAGATAAATAAAAAAGCAGAAGCCATGAAAATGATAACTAAGAGTGTAAATGATAGAAGGCCTCTCCTAGACTATGCATATGAAGAATGGATAAAATATATTAACAGAAAATATAAGGACAAGAAAACAGTTTTTAAATATTTAAATGAAATATCCACTCATATATCAAATAGTTGTATTCCAATAACAAATGTAACAGCAAATAGAATTAAAGAAGCCTATATACAAGTAGAATGTGAAGCAAATATAACTTCAATTCACAGAAAAACGTAAGTGTTATCTACAGGTTATTTGAATAACTAACACTGTATAATGAATAAAGTTTTTTTTTGTCTTACATAACAATCTATAAGATAAAACAAAAAAAAAAATCTATTGTAATTTTGTTTTACAGTGGTGAATGCACAACATGCCATCAAACATTGGATTGTTTAAAACTGACTGAAGATGAATTTACACAACTCCAAAATAATGTAAAGGACAAGCTAATTGTAGGCTCTGATTTATTTTTAAAATCGTCTCCCGGTGAACTGCAAAGATTTTCAAAGTTTGTTGAAAAGACCGCACCTTATGATATTGTGTTGGATGCATTGAATATATCTTTCTTAGCAAATAAAAATATTAAGGATAGACTGTATGTTTTGGGCCATGTTGTTAACTATTTTGCACAAAAGGATATGAAAATATTGCTTCTTGGAAGAAAACATATGTTGAAGTGGAATAGATCTGGTTTGGAGTATTTAATGGCAAAATCCTTAACATTCTTCACTGATGATTTGTAAGTAACACTGTTCTCTGATGTTTGCTAGTGTGAGAGTTGAGCATGCTTTGCCTAGAATAGGACCAGCTTGCACCGGGGAAGGTACTACATTCCAACAAGAGATTGGTGTGAAATAGTAGTGTGATACTGTGATTTGTTTGCTGAGTGCAAGGCTGAGGCTGGTATCCTTTTCCTTACCCTTCCTAGTCCTTTCCTTATTGCTTATTTTTTTTAATGTTGTAAACGAAACAATTCTATTGTGTACGAAACACAATGGCATGCTATTATTTCACGCTGGTTTTGCTGTTAGGGTGTGGTACTTCCTCGGTGCGAGCTGGCCCAATTCGTGCCGTAGCGTGGTTGGCTCCCGCATTAAATTATTTATCCATATAGTGCATTTGTACAGGCGTACAGCCTCTGTAAATGTTTATGAACATGCTGGTTGATTACCATATACCACCATATCACCTTAAAAAAGTGTCTTGTATAATATTTAATATATAACATTCTAAACTAAACCATACGATTAAACATCTGTATTGTAATATCAACCCTTTTTTGTAATTTCTGGCATAATTTTTTTCTGTGGTCCTGTTTAAATTTGATCTAATTCTGACAATTTGAAGGTTCTTCACATCCAAACATTCAAAGGAATAATAGGCACTATTATTCCTTATAAGAATTCCTAATAATAGGAAATTAATAAAAATATATTTCTTTCATATAAAAAAAGACAAAGGGATTAAATAAAAATAATCAGTCAACTAGGATGAAAATCTTGATCATCTGGCTTAGTGTTTTGAAGAAAATTTTAATTTTTGCGAGTATCAGGAAAAAAATAAAAGAGCAACATTTATCATGACTACACCACAGCATAATAAGTACACATACAATGCTTTCACCATAGAACAATAATATAATACTATAAATGTAGTGATACAATGAATTGTGTGATTTATTGTATCAGCAGCTAAAAATAGAGATACCTAGAGAATTCTTTGTCTCATGTATGTATGCAGATATTAATGAAATAATAACATGCAGATAGGAAGTAGAATTTATATGATATTATTATAATTTAAGAAAATACAAGTTGAATATGGTAATGTTTATTATTGGCTGTAGCAATAACTGCACTATATTATAGTTTCAATACAGCAATTATGCAAGTATTATTAAAGATATTACTGAGGTAGAATTCTATTTTTAATTAGAGTTAGTTCTATCTTTCCTTTGCATTTTAATATGGCGTATTCTTGTCAGCAGTGGTGGCTCAGTGGTGAGAACCTCGGACTTAAAAATCGATAAGTCGGGGTTCGAGACCGGGCGAGCGTGCAGGAAATAAATTGATTTTTCAATTTATCTGCGCATGTGGATAACATCACCACTGCTTAAACGGTGAAGGAAAACATCGTGAGGAAACCGGCATGTCCGAGAATTAAAAGTTCGACGACATGTGACATCTGCCAACCCGCACTTGGCCAGCGTGGTGGATTATGGCCTGAACCCTCTTAGGAGGCCTGTGTCCCAGCAGTGGGAACATATATGGGCTGATGATGATGATTCTTGATGAATTTTATCTATACTATAAAGCTGAAGAGTTTGTTTGTTTGTTTGTATTTTTTGAACGCACTAATCTCAGAAACTACTGGTCCGATTGGAAAAATTATTTCAGTGTTACATAGCCCATTTATTTAGGAAGTCTATAGGCTATATATGTACCATGGGCGAAGCCGGGACGGGCCGCTAGTAAATAATAAATGTACTTATATATGTGAATAGTTTAGAAATTAAAGACTTAATCGGATTTAAAACGCGATTTATTCATTATATTATTAATCCGACGTTTCGAACACTTTACAGCGAGGGTGGTCACGGGGAGTCTCCCATAATAATATGATGAATAAATCGCATTTAAAAGACTTTAATTTCCAAATGTATAATATTCGCGTAAATCAACCCAAGAAAATACTGTGTGAATAGTTTTATCAAACAACATTGCCAACTTCTCTGTTAGACTAATAAATTAATTAAATACGAAGGTGACTCATACTTTTGTTCCGCTTTCTTCGCTTTTAAAACTGTCGAATGGGTTATATACGGAAAATAAACGAGTTGGTTACAGGATTTTTTATTTAAATTTTAAAATTAATTTATTATGCTAGTTTAGGAATGCGGTTGCGTTTGGGCGCTTACTGTTTTGAGGTGGGGGTTTTGTTGAAACATAACTTCTTTGATAGATGTCTAGATTGTAGAACCAATTAGCGACAGCATATTTAATACCCATTGAATACATTTTGGTCTACTGATATTTTGAATAAATGGTCAAATCCGTTCATTTGATTAACATATCTATAATCTATAAAAAAAAAACAATAAAATAAAATGAATAATATAGCAACAATTTGTATTTCAAAATTAATTATCTCTAATCCAATGCATAGAATCGAGCAGTTGAATCTTAGGCTATAATAATTAAAAGTTATTTAATACCCTTAACTTATTCAGTATATTTTTTTTTCGTACGATATCATATGTAATGTGTTGTGTAAAACTATCCTTAACAAAACATTCATAATCTAAAGCATTTGGTATTTTATTGCAAAATTGTTTAATTTCGCTGTATATATTTTTTTAAACCTCAAATCGCAGATCCCAAGACGATCCATACTTCATAACAGCAGCCATACTCAGCGGTTCTCACACGGATATTGTCTCGCGTGATTTGCTAAGAGGTCATCGTTTTGTTTTGAAAGACGAGAATTTAAGAAAAATCTTCCAAAGATGGCAGTGGCAGCATCAATGGAAAGTTTTCATGTCCAAAAGAGGCCCTAGTGTACAGGTAGGTAGATGTTTTTTATATCGTTAAGCAAAGTGGAGAATCTTGATGTATAAAAAAAAAAAACTTTAATTTACTTATTTTTTAACTTTCTCCCTGCTTACCCCAATATATTGCAATAATTTATAATATGTATCATATATATCAATTTTTAAAGTGTGTAGTTAAGGGAATAATTTAAATGTTCGGTTCCTTCTCCGACATCCTACTGAAAATCACACAATTACTAACGTGATGACTCTGATGATCCTAATAGAGGAATAAAATTTAAAATTTGGTGATACTATTCTTCCGTTGAAAAATATCGATTTATTATTTATTATCAATTATTTTCAGTCTCCCCTACCGTTCACACCGTGCGCGCAATTCAATAACGGGGTGTGGCACATACCGTACGAGTCTGAAAATTCTTGCAATGAAGGCAAAGTTAACGATGGTGTTCCCGACTGTGCTACGTGGTTGTGTTTACGACAAAAAACCTAGCCAATTATATAAATTTTATGAAAAATACCTTTTATTTATTTACTTTTATCCATATATTGTCTTCCTTTATCAACTGACGTCAAAAACGAAGAAGGTTCATGAAAAAAACAGAAACAGAACAGAACAGAATATTCTTATTTTGTATTTGTTACTCGATAAATTTGTGGGTTTTCAATTAATTGACGTGATTATTTTTGGGTTTGATAGAAAATTGTTCTCATTTTGCCCCAGTTTGGATTTTGGAGAGTGGGACATTCCCCCAGGATCGTCGGTGGCTTTGTAGAAAATATTTTTGATAAAAGTAAAATACATATGGTTGTGGTTCACATAGATAATAACCTCTTTTAAGTAGCCTATCTATTTCTATGGTACAAAAATAAAATAAACTGATTGATCCATTGTCATTTTTTATTCCCCTCATTGCAATTACAGTAAAATTAACAGTGTGATATTCGCAATTTTATTTTATATTTCAAAATGCCGAAAGGAAGGAGGTCTGTGGACGATGCGTCCAGGAAATCATCGAAGTCAAACCTTTCTACTGCATCCGAACAGAATGTTAAAGTTATGCAAAATGTTCAGGATCCAGCCGCAAGTGAGTAACAATGAGTATAAAGTTTATACATAAAAATTATGTTTTGGTAAAGTTAATACATATATGCAAATATTTCTTATTGTTCTATAGGGCTATGATAAATTGTCTTATATGTTGAACATTAAATATAAACATTCTTCTGTTAAATTAATATCCGTAGCATTTAGTATTCAATTATTATTTGTTATGTATGCATTAAAAAGGTTAAAATCTAGACACAAGAGTTGTACCATTTATCAAGAAACTATATTTGTGTTAGGTTTTCAATCATATCTTGTTTTTCGTTACAAATAACGCTTTAAAAATTGTAAATATTTTGTATAGTTTCGTAAAATTTTACCAACTTTTGTATAAAGTGAGCAAATCAAAGAAGCAGCCTCGGCGTCGCATAATGGAACGTGTAGAAATGCTATCACGACCTACGGCGCGGCGCCTGCGCTGTTTGTGGGACGAAAAGTGCGCCATACTGCCACCAGACCGCAGAGATAAGATTAAAAGCGCATTGGAAGAGGACTATTTCCTAAGTCCTGAGTGAGATTTGTTTGTCTTATTATTTATGTTGAGTTAAGTTAATAGTTGAGTTTAGGCAATGAGGTATGTTGGACTATCTCTATGATGTTAAAAACATTGACAGTTCAGCCGTAGGTTGTTGGAAGACATAAAAATGATATATTAATTTTTAATAAGTTTTTTATAATACACTAGCTGCACGCCCCGGCTCCGCCCGGGTTGTCATTTATCGTAATTAAAATTATTTAAACTATCCTATCTCTCAAGTTGGATCGAACTGCACATGGTGTGCGAATTTTATTATAAGCGGTTAAGTGGTTTAGGAGTCCATTGAGGACAAACATTGTGACACGAGATTTATATATATTAAGATTTTGTCATGAGTTAATAACGTTTTAACGGATTATGATATTAATAGTTTAAGTATTCTTATTGTTTGAGATATAACTTACAATTTCTCAATCAATTATAATATATTGTAGTGCACCACCACCTCATTTTTTAACCTTTATTTCGGGTTGTCTTATCGCTATAAGCGAATCAGGTCACGCCGCCCTCTGTACATTTTAAGTTCTTCTGTCTCTTGTAATTGTATAATTTATGGTGTACACTTAAGTATTTTTTATTCTTTCATTTATTCAACGCTCATAGTCGATAGAATTAATTTTACTTGAGGTAATCTTGCATAGATTTATATCTTGTAACCAAGCGTAAGCAGCAATCTGTCGAAGTACGTACAAAAGTACTTTTCGCGCGATTTGTAATAAAGATAATATATCCCTTTCTCTTCCTCATATCCTATTAGTAATTTCCCCTCTCTTACCCGGACTCCATTTCAGATTAGAAGTAGATACATTAGCGACTTTATGTAATCTATGTTTGCCATTATATTTACAGAACATTTGTATTACTCATTATTGACATCAGTGATTTATCAGAACATGAGAATTTGTAACAATTCTTTGGCTAGAAATTAGAATAGCCATTGCTCCGGTCTATAGTTACGTTGCGGGTTACCGTATAATCTATTCCAGGTTATAATGTTTCGAAAACTTTGTTCCTTGTTCCTTGTTGCGCTATGAGTTGAAATTGAATAAGAAAAGTCCAAATAACCAAATAAAACATACATAATACCAGTGAAACAACTTTATAGACAAACGGAACAGTACTTTCAAGCTGTGAGCGCGTCGTCTAAACACTGGTCGGGCCCCGGCGGCATGGTGAGTCGTAAGGAGCAAGCGGAAAAAGCGCGCGAATTGCGTCAGAGGCAGAAGTGGCTCATTAACTTTAGCGCACAGGTTATTTATTTCATAACGCACTCTGTAATATTTAGGTAAGACTTGTAGAGAAACTGTCTCACAAATTGTTGGCCGCAGTAAGGATGCGAGTTCATAAGACCGCGGAAAGTGGTGTTACGTTGGTATTACATACAGCGTTATATTTTTACTATTTAATTGCTAGAACGACTTGTTTTAGCTGATCTGTATAGTTATGTATAAAAGTGTTGTTTTGTTGCTGGAATATGATGTACATGTAGAATTGATAATAATTTTATACATATTTCTACAGCGTATTATTATAAATAAACTTAAATAGTGGTTGGCTGGTTTTAGGGTCACGCTGTATGTTTCGGCAGTCAGCACCGACAGTCAGCGTGGTTTAGCGTGACTCTGAAGTCAGCCTAAATAATTGAAAACAGCTATCTTTCGTAGAAGTTATAGTCACAATCGATTGTTTTAATAATATACTCGTTTATGTATATTTTTTATTCACGATATGGCTTACTAACTAGATAATTTTCGAAAATGCTCTGTTCTTTTTGGTGATACACTGGAGAACACAAAGGCACGTTCTTGTTGTCACGTGTCAGCGAACAAATTATTCGCATCCATTAACATTATTATCAACTTTATAACCGTAATGATACTTTTTTAATGCGCGGGTGCATATTTATGTTAATGTTGTCTCAGGTGGCCTACCGCCTTTGTGATTACATCGCGAAAGGGCAGAAGGAAATATTGGTCTCCAATCGACTTAGGAGCATAGCTGATGTTGTGTTGGAACGAGTTGCTGAAATACTTGGTTAGAGATAGCTTTTTATGCATATTTTTCTATTATGTTACATGTGGTTATTGTTTTACCTATAATATATCGTATGCAAGCTGTTAGCTGAACCCTTACTGGGTTTATGCTTGAAAAAAAAGTGCATATGTATGTATATTGTACAGGAACCATAAGATCAGTTAGTATAAGAAAGTGTGAAACCAAATGACATACAAAGATCTGCTGTTAGGAACCATGACGTTAATTTTGGGTACAAGAAAACTGCCTGAAGGAATCTAACATGGACGTTTTGAAAAATAAAATTTGCTTTATTTTTAGTATCTACTAATCTTAATGTTCTACACTTCGCTGACGTTAAATTTTTGGATCTGATCAAGCGTGGAAGTGGTTATTTTTTGTACGCCCACCTGCATAATATAGTGCAGCCGGCCGCATTAATAAAATGAATACGGTGAAGTGAGAAATATTTTGATTATACTATTAAATAGGTGGGAAAATCGGATGCCTTGTAGGCGACGCAAGAGCCTGGTAGTACGTACCCTTACATATAATTAAGCGATGGCTATATATTCTTTAGCGCTGAATCATTTAAAATGAAAGGTAAGGACTACTAAAATAATTTTGCGATTTCCGTAAGCGAAAGTGTTTAAAATTTAACACGCTTGAGAATTTCAATTTGGCAATTTTCAGAAATTCGCTACGGCCTACGAGCTTGCATCATTTCATGGGTATTTTCAGGGTTCATTTAATATCTATTAGAATATTAATGCCAAAAGCATTTCGCCAGATAAATATAACTTTAGTTAGAGTCTATTACGACCAATAATTTATTAGAGAGTATTTCCATATTCATATTTTCTCACATGTTTCAATCTGGAAATGTTTCCCAATTATCAATAGATAAGATATGAATATCTATAAAATATGAACCTTCCGATTAAGGAATCTACACGATCAAGTATGTCTCCAATAGGCTACTATGCAATATTACCATTAATGATTATGTTAATCTTCAGCTAGCGATTATTGATGTATAATACTAGAAATTACTACTAGAAATTATCCCCTGAAAATTTCACCCTTATTTGAATTTCTGCAACGATATCAATTAATTGTTATATAAATTGTAGGTAATTTTGTTTGAGTAATATATATATTCAATTAAAATAAGAATAATGCATTACATGTCGGGGTTTGTTTATATAAAATCAGTGATGAACAGGCGAACCAAAACCCACTCGAACGGATCCTGGGCGTCTGGCGAGGTTTATGGTGGCGATATCGGATCGCATCGCGGTATGGATCGAGAATGCAGTGTACCGGGCTGATGCTATTGAGCCGAAAGAGTCGAGCATCGATGAGCATATGCGGCTTGACACTGAGAAACCTCTTATATGCTAAGGTTTGTTTGGAGATGATATGGGGACACATGGAGCAAATGTATCATCACATTAAATCATGTTATTCTAGTTAATTTACTATTGGGACAAGGGGGTGTTTAGCCTAGTATTGTTTAACGATAGGGAGCTTTTCTATAAGAATATACTGATATAACTACGTACGGCTTCTGAATATACTGTAATATTCATTCATCATCAGGTGTATATTATTAGGTTTATATTAGGTTTTAATTGCCTTGAATAGGTTTAGGTTTAAGAGCATGTACAATTTATGTAGTTTTCGTGAGTTGTGATAACTTAAACTCTTTTCCCTAACTAGATACCGTTTAGGCACACCTATAGGTATCTCCATGGCCATGGATAATAAAAAATACGATAAAAATCTAGAAATAACTTATACATGCAGGGAAATAATGAATAGCAAATTATGAATTGTATCGTCAACAAAGACAAGGCAGCTATGTTAATAAGCTATGAGGAACGCCCACATTTCAATCTAGTTCTACATGGACATATTACTCTAGGGTTCTCTACAAAGAAATGTATTATTTATGAACCTATCGAGATTATTCTTATGATTTCAAAGCACTTATAGCATAGACTAGAAAACAACATTTTTTTTTTGTCGAAGTCTAATTTATGATTTTGACGAAATAGGACTATAGCAATTTGTATTAACTGTATAATAACCGCGTAAGTTACAATACTTGCGTAAGAATTTAATTATTTCATGGATGAATATAAATTAAACTTTTAATGGATGTTTTTGAAAGACTGAACGAAGGCTAAAAATTAGCTTATCATATTACTTATTATCCCGGTCATTGCATAGATTACAAAGAGAATCATGTCAATGTAAACACTGGTTTAATTAAACGCTTTTACTATGAATTTATTAATAAGAATATGCATAATTATGACCTCGTGCTTATCAGAGCTTTATTGAACGTTTCTATTTATATTGTACCTTTTATACTACAGGAAAGATAATTCATGTTTCATATTAAAATAAAATGATAATTAAATACCATAGTAGCTAAATATAAAAATACAAAAGTAGTTATATCGTGTTTTCAGAATTAGAATGTTATGAGCGGGAATTGAAATATATAGTCACATTCCATTTGCCGATTTCGATAATTTAAAATATATGTTTTTTTAAAGTGATACCATAGGATCATCTCGTGTACCCCGGTGAACACTATGATCTCTGCGGGAGGTGCTAGATGATCCCAGAATCATGTTGCCTCACTCAATATTCTGACTATCATAGGTTATGGGATAATTACATATATAAAACTTTAACCAGTCGGTTTACTATGTCTTCAATCAAATTTATTAGTCTCCATTATAGGTCAAGAAAACAACAATCACACTGTATGAGATTTGTGGTTAAAAAATGTTCATCAAAATTATAATATAATTTCGATAAATAAAAAATATAATTTAATCTTTTTAACTAATTTCTTACAGCAAATCTCAATACCCAAAACAACTGTATAATATTCATTTCGTATGATTCTGTCATAATATTCTTCCTTTTATTTGAAGTTCTTCTTACACCTTTCCCCTTCTGTTCCTATTTTGGATGACATTTTTGAAATTTAGTTGTCTATTGCTTCTATTTTCTCTGTCGGACCTATTATTATTTTGGGAAATATCCTTAAATTAAATACTCTATTATTAAAGATAGCATTCTTTTTTAGGTATTTAACAATTCTGAAGTCATTTAGAAATTGTACGAAATTAAAAAATATAGTAGAAAAGCATTGACATGATTAAAACAAACATGGGCCGGGATACAGCCCATAACGTGCATTAAACATTTCAATTTATGGTTATAATTATGACTAGAATGTAACGAATATGTATCTCTGGCCGCAATTAGACTACCTTCCAACATGAGCCACACCTGGCATCTGAGTTAGCGCTCATTATTTATTATTGTTCTTACCATATTTGTATGAAATCGAGCCGCCATTTTTTCAAAGGCAAGTTATCATTTAATATTCAGACAAGTTGTTGTCTTAGGAGGTGCCTAGGGTATCGTAGTACCTGGTGACCTTCTAGGGCTGTATATAACGCGTCCGTCTTCCGTGGATCAGTATAGTTTGCACTAAGAAGGCATACAAGCAGTTCTAGTGAGATCTACCCAAACCCTTCAACTAGCAAAATGATGAAATTCCTAGTACGTATTGCTTTGTTCATATCAACAGTGGCAAGTGCATATTGCATAGTGTTCAAAGAGTTGTATTCTATAGTTCTTATTCGTTTCATAATCAATCAATCATATTTGTGCCTTAAATAACACATTTTAAATTTCATAAGAAATTCAGACATTTTTATATATTTAAACGCAACAAAATTACAAGAAAAAAAAGTCTTTTAACCATTATAGCCTTTTAGCCTTTCCTGCATTTTAATTTAATGTAGGTATTTTATTCAGGAAACTTTTATTTAAGTCTAGGTCTTATATTTATTTGTATTCGTAGGTGATCTTCGCCCTCTGCTGCCTGGCTCTCGCCTCAGCTGCTCCTCAATTCATCTGGCCCGGATTTGCCGCTGCTGGACCCAGGGTAAGGTTCCTCACTTATTCTTACTATTGTTACTAATATCATAAATGCGAAAGTGTGCTTGTATTTGGCTCTCATCACAACGAAGTGATTTTATAATAGTATTTTTGTGTCTGGAAATAGTAGGGGTGCCAGAGTCACAGGCTACTTTTTACCGCGGTGAAACATCATCAGCTATAAGTACCAATCCCTCTGAGTTGACGTTGTTTAAGTAGCGACTTTTAAAGTTTGCTGTACTCTTTCTCTGTAGCTGTTCACAACTTAATGTAAGGGATGAAAAAATAATCGTTTTTGCAATTATAGACTTACATACAATTTTGCATCTTCAAGCGACTTCAAAAAAAAAGGTTGTCAACTTGACTGTATTTTTTGTTTATGCTTCAAGTAAATGTAATAAATTTTTGTTTCATTGTTACCAAAGTAACGAGAAATGTCGAATAAGTGCCATGATTTTTTTATTATTATGCATATGAATGACCTCTGTTAATTTCTTATCGCCTATTTATTTATGTTTCTCGGCGTTTTAACATTTAGAAAACAAAATCAGGCAAATGGACCCAGCCGTTCTCAAGTTTTATCGAAACAAACCGACAGCATTGGATTTCCCTTTACCTTCACACCTATTTGAAAATTTTCTATCCCTCATAGATCATTATCTATTCTTTAAAATTATATAAATCAAAGTTTGTAATGGCATAATAATATTTTCAGACCATAGTCGCCGGCCCAACAGTTGTCAACGACGCTTTCGGAGGCCGTTTCGTCGCCCCCGGCTATGTTGGCCCATACTTCTGAAGCTGATACCGTCCATTCCCACAACGAAGTACCCTTTGGTTCACTCCAAATCATGCCGTCTTAATCAAAATAAAGTGCTCAATCATTAGTTGTTGTTTTATATTTTGATTTCATGTTAAATATCTTCCAAAGTGTGGTTGTGATTTGTAGTTGTAGCTAAAATGTAATGCTATGCGAAAGAAATGTTTAATTTATAGTAACGTTTTTAAAATTCGCTCTATTCAGAATTTATAATCTTCCAAAGATATGGGAAAATTATACAACTAAACCAATAGATAAGTAAAAATAATAATATCCTCGAAAATATAAAACATATTATACGTAACTCACATATTAAATATATATAAGCATAATTACCCAAAATTTATAACCAGATAGGTAATTAAAATTAATATTTTCGTGCCTCATTATAAAGTGGAATCTTATTAAAGTCTTGTTGTTCACAGCAATGAACAAAACTTATCATTCGCATAAATAATGAGCGGTGACATAACGTTATATTTCTTATATAACGCAAAGGAATTTTTGTGTTCCCAATGTCCATAAACGTTAGAAATTTATTATGAGAGTTTTTTTCTTTCGGTCGATGAAATTACCTTGTGTTCTCAGACCGGAAGTGATATTTATTTGCTCTGGAGATGTAAGATTTAGCGTATAGGTAGGTAGGTATATGTACTTGAATAATACTTTTGCCTTTTTATCAAAATAAATTTAGCTGCGAACACCTTCACGGAAAAAAGTAAATAGTAGAATATTTATTACTTATTTAAATTAAAATATTTCACTTGTAATTCTGATTGTTACGTAGTAATGTAGTTAGTTTATTTCATACATATCAATCAAGCTTACAGTCGTGTTACGAAAATATTCTGTCTATTCGTGTCAGTAATTTAAACGTAAATTTATTAATTCTGGCATTAATAGACACATTAATACAATATTATACTATCTAGTGCAGTACTATATCATATCACCATAGGTAAGAATCGTAAACGTCATAAGATAATCATCTCAGGTTACAAAACAAAAAGAATAATGTTAGTAAAACATGTATTTGAAGGCCTGTTTTAAATTACTTAATGTATTGTTACCCAAATTATTGTTAATATAGAAACATTAGCAGTTTCTCCACTTGCTCATCACCACACAGTAAACGCTAAAGAAATGTTTCCGCTCACGTGGTCCGATTATAAAGATGAGGTAAATAAGAACAATAGTAAAATAAAACCACGTGCTTGCAATACGACAGCGCTCGAGAGTAAAAGTGGTCAGAATAGCTGTAAAAGGAACAAGAGATGTGAATCAGAACCAGATTCCGTTGCACTCATGTATCTAGAACAAATTTTTTGCGTCATTTATTGGCTGGGGTTTATTTTTTTGTAGTAGTATATAATATAAAATGTTTTGTTCAATATCAAAATATTACGACGATATCTATATAGAAGACGGTTACGGTACAATAGACGGTTGAACCGATTTTAAAGTTTTTTGGTTATTTATCGTATTATTCGTTCGCTAATGTACTATATTGCTACTATTAGTTACACTATGGAGGAGGCTCTATCTATTCCCTTATATTTCACTTATATTCCCATACAATTTAAAGTCGGCAATGCCTCTGCAAATGTAAATAGGCCGTGGAAGCGTTTTCTAGCAGGCGACCCACCAGCAAGCTTCATTGCCAACGATGACACAAAAATACCTTATACTTCAAGCTAATCTATACTAGATACTAACTATTCGGTATAATTCACATAAATTTTGTTGAAATTTTACACATAATTAGATAGTAAATAAATCAAATACGACTAAAGACTTGTAAGTATAATTAGAAAGAGTGATCACATAATATCTGCCTAATCTACGAAACGGAACTATTTGTATAGTTATGTAATACAATGTTATTAAATATATAGCGCAGTTTATTAGAATGAATAACAAACACGTTATTACAATATTGATAAATAATTACGAAGGCATATATTCGGGTATAAATACCTAATAACGATAATAAATAAAAACATCAAATTAATTTTATGTTATACAGGTACCTACATTATTAATATACATCCTTCTTATATACACGTTAGTATTATGTGGGTATTATTTTGTAAATATGGCACTGTATTTATAATATCTAGTACCTTCTTAATTTTAAAAGGATTGTGTTGAAAGTAGAGTAATGACGAGTTATACAGTATCTTATTTACCGTATACATACACTTAATTTGGTAGGTATTACATATCTACAAGATTCAAATTACCATAGCTTTAAAAAATTGTGTAAATTAGTCCATTACCTACTGTACCGTTCATGTCAATTATCTCATTTAAATTTTTATCATTTATTTTTCTTTCCGTAAACAAGAGAAAGGTACTTTAAAACATATCTATCTAAGATTATCTCTTTCCATCCAAGTTTGTCACTCATTACGTCATTATTTCGTTCTTAAATATTAAAAGTAAAAAACGACAACTTTATTGCGGTCAAGACATGGTTAAGATAAGATTTAAATTTGACTGTCCTCTGTAATAAATTCGCTAAAAGTGATGTAACATTAGTTAAAGAAAATTAAAGCAAAAAGTTAAAAACTAATAGAGCTTCCATTACCTCAAATTGCGGAAGTGGAGATGCAAAACAGATAGTCGTTTCTATTTCATTTTAGCGACACTATGTTATAGTAAAATTAAGTGAAAGTTTTTAATGAATATATAAATATCGTCTAATTTTCATATTGATTTCGTTGATTCATTATGGACTTATCTATATTATGTATCAAAAATAAGCTTTTAACTGTTTAATTTGTTTTAAAAATTTTGAACGCAATCTTTCCTGAAATGAAAATATAATTATTTATATAAAATGTAAGAAAATTATTCCTCAAACTAGAAAAATATTAAGTCCAACATCTCCTTGATGGGGGGGGGGGGGG
>NC_052117.1:3063250-3116666 GCF_012273895.1 Zerene cesonia
CGGGTGGCCTGTACATTTCAAACTCACGTTTGCTCTACTTAAGTATTTAATATCTTCGCAGGCAGTTAGATGATTTATTACGTTATCTGGCAACAAAAACTAAAAAAGTTTCCTACGGGAATCATTTTGTGGTTCCCCGATAAAAGTATTCATTATGCGTATGCAAAGAGAATATGTACTACATTTGTAAAAGTAGATCAATTGAATTTTTCATGCCGCTGTCAATTAAAGTAACATCAACGTTTGATAACAATTCAATCAAAAATCAATGAAATTCAAGACGGTATGCAATCTTTTTAAAGCACATTAGGTTCATAATTGGGTAATATCAATATTTCAAAAATATTCATAACACGCACATTGCACTTTGTAGTTAAAATTGATTGTTGGTTGCAAATTTCCGTATTTTACAAAATTTTTGAAGTAAGTGTTTCCTAATGTTGTGCGATACATTTTTTTTGCTTTTAAAAAGCAATAAGCTAGACTTAGAAAGTCGGTCATGCGTGAATGTTAGAATTGAAACAAGACGTTGAGTGTAATTAATTCATAAATTAGTTCAACTTTGATCCCGTAACAATACGTCATATCATATTATATCCTGATTAATGTAAACGAATGGTAGTCAATATCTGTGTATCATTTGTTATAATATCATATTACACATTGATTTTCCAAGATTTATTAATTGCAACTTATCGTTATTATCTACACACAACGAAAATTATATGTAATGTATGTATAACAAGAATTTTATGAATGCTACTTTTACAATTTGTCATTTAAAAATTCACAAGTCCGTCAGAATGTATGAGAAAAGAAAAAAGATTCCGCTTTCTCAAGTGTGGGTGTGAATCATAATATATGAATCAGACGAGTGGCAACATCCATAAAGGTGAAATTATTTATTAAATATCCCATGACTTTGAGATTTGATCGTATTATACGTGTTATGTAATAGATGAGTAATTTAGATAGGATGTACTAGTTTTGTCAGTGATACAAGAAAATTGCCTGCTTTTGTTTCTGTGTGAAGATAATTGATAAATTGTAGAGCATCCACTTCAAGCTTCGACTGATTGCCCTCAGGCGAGTTTATGTAAATGTAATTGGTGAGATTTTTTTTGCATAATTTTGCGATTACGATTACGATTCTTCCGTTTATGCATAGGTTCTTTAAATCATAGCTACATAAACATGACATTGGTCTGAATAGAATCTTCTAAAAAAATACCAAATGCAATTAGACTAAAATATAATTTCACGAAAAGCGAAACAAGAAATTCAAACTAAATTAAATCTATTTTACTAATTTCATTATTTATCTTATAAACATCGTAAAAATTGGTTAAAATTAAAAAATTAAACTAATTACGATAAAATATATTTTACATTGTTTAGTTATAATTACTTCGCGCATATCTATAAATTAATAACAGTAAGGCATGTTGTTGGATTGTATTATCATTCATGATTATCATAAACACCTCGTTTAATTATAATAGTTGTTTTTATCGTGATTGTAACAGTTTAAATAGAAAGATATGTATTTATCCGGGTTATGAGCGTAATAATAATTATAATTCGACTTAAAATTTTGAATGTTATACAAGATTTTTGTTGGGCAATATAATTAGAAAGATCAAATGAAAATATTTTAACACACATTTCTGTATTGGATAATACTCAAACTT
The DNA here is from genome assembly GCF_012273895.1 of Zerene cesonia. Lineage (NCBI taxonomy): Eukaryota > Metazoa > Arthropoda > Insecta > Lepidoptera > Pieridae > Zerene > Zerene cesonia. The sequence goes on from NC_052117.1 coordinate 3,064,942, forward strand.
ATTTTAAAGGCCTTTAAAGTTACTGCTATTGTTATGAATACAAAGTTACTGTTTATTTATAATACAGAAAAGGCCAATGTCCTACAGTAGTTTGAAACATTTATCTAAAAAAGTACAAAGATCTTCAGTTGAAATTGCACAAAGTAATTTATTTTTAAAGCAGGTGATTTTTTATCACGATGCCTTTGTTGTGATAATGAATGTTGTAATGTAATAGCACGATTTTGGAATTTGATCAATGGTAGACAATAGCGTTATATCATAGTGGCTTGTATTGTCTAGACTTCTGATATCGAACAATAGCCAAATATTTTCACGATGAAAAATAAATGCTCCAAATTAAGTCTCACCGATATAGTTCAACTAAATATTAGAATTTCTTCTAAGGATCTTTATTTTTCAAATTGACAAATTTATTTTTCTATTACTATTATATATCTTTTTCTATTACTTGATGGAACAAGACTGGATATAAAGGGCATAGCATGCAGGTAACAAATAAAAAACCATTCAAAGGTCTTATTAGGTCATGTTAATTGAGAGATAAAGTTATAAATTATAAGTATAAAACGTTATAATTTACAATATAAGGGGAACTGTAATAATGTCAGTGTATTCACCCCCTTTGACTCTACAAGGACTTAAAGAGTAAATATAATAGGCTGTTTAATGGTATGTTTCGCATTCGGAGGAAATATTAGCGAGTAGCATTCACTTTGCGTCGGATATTATGCACATTTAGAATTTATAAACCTGCCTTACCTATGCGGTTCCACCCCATTGTAAAGGTCAAATCGAAAGGAGGAAGAGCCAACGATGATGTAAACAAATCCTGCATGTATTGATGCTGTCTTTGAATCCTATTGGTTTTATTTACTATTTGTTAACTGTGATTGTAATAAACCTCTCTTACTTATCTCAATTTTTAGGGGTTGAAAACATACATACAATTTAATTTAGAATAGCGCAAGCACTTTTGCACGCACATAGAGCTGGATACTTAATAGTGCTGAAAACTACATCGGAATTCGTAATATAGTACCACTATTATAGTCACATATAAATAGACACATCGTGTATCACACATACAACCACTTTTACGTTCATTTATTTCTTTTACAATATAATATTATATTAAGTACATCATGATAAATTGATTATAATTTCTAGTCTTAGATAGATAGATAATTAGCTATATATGTGAAATCTTCTTATTGATTACCGGACATGTCATTGCCTTGCAGTGCACGTGCCGTGATGTCAACAGTCACCAAATGAAAGTGCATCTTGCAAATTCAACACACATTGAAAAGTTAGTCTTATAGTTGAGATTCGATAATAGAGAGGTAAATGGTTTTACTTTACACATAAATTAATATTTAGATAATTACGTCTTGATACGTTTATTTTTTATGAAAGTCAAATATAATGTATCTATCCTATGCACTTTATATAATTTTTCAAGTGTGTTATGCAGCTACTATAATTGCCTATTAGAATAAAATTATGCCAATGATTTTGTATTGTATAATGGAGTTATTGTTAGTGTATCGAATAAATAAATAAAATTGATTTAACGTGGGTTAATAATAATTGCTCTATCATAATAATATGTAAATTGTAAACTTAATACTAAAATATTGTTATTTAAACAATGAAACGCATTGAAGAATGTAAAATATCTATTTATATTCTATTATCCTATACTGATGTCATGGAGCTGAAGAGTTTGACTGTTAATTTAGGTAAACCCGTAATCTTACGAAAAATGATTTGAAATGGGAAAATATTCATTTTAGCAGTAGATTAAATAACCTGGCTTTAATAGTTTGCTACATATTATATACTACATAGTTGGCGTATACTTAACTTAAAATACAAATAAATGTTAATAATCACTTCTGAATTGCTTTTCTTTTGTTAAATATATAAAAATCGCATCAATTTTAATAAAACAATCTGTAATGGATCAACGAGCCTTACCGCTACGAAATCTCATTCTTCCTACCAATTTTTTTTATAATTATAACTTGTTATTAAATTATGCTTATCAATTAAATGCAATGAATAAATTGCAATGAAATGGAATAAATAAAATGGAATGAAATGTAGAGTACATTTAAGTTTATTTTACGTGATATTTTATGATTTGAAATAATTTCATTTTAAAAATTAATAAATACATCATAACAAAACATCTTACTAAAAATTAGGAAGTAAGGTATATAACATTATTTAAACAACAAATTATCATGTAAAAACAAAAACTGTTTATACTAGTTAATGAATGCGTAAGACATCAGTCTCTAGCATGAAATCCTTATCCAGATGTTTAGACATTCACTGATCCCGTTCGCCAATGCGAGATGTGCGTCAACCAATGAAGGCATCAACCGTGATCGGATGATGTAACGCTTCCGGCCTCTAAGTATTACCTCATTGTTGGGCTCGGAAGCCCGATGCTCGCTCCCATTCTTTCAGCTAGTTCAGTGAAAGGGTTCTCGATACACTTTTACCCTCGACGCGTTACAGCGGGTGCGAGCGCGGCTAACGCTCGCCGTCTTATAAATTCGGTGATACTTCTGCGACATCACATTTCAAATTCGGCGGCTGTAACAGTCAGCCGTCCGATCTGTGTTATAGTGTTTGTGTTCAAACATTAGAATAGTGGTTTAGTTTAACAACGTGTTGATCATTCTAATAAGCATTCAAAATGAAATTCACGGTGAGTGCGTGTTTTGTGAGGAGTTAATGTATACACGTGCATTGTTTGGATTAAACGGTTGTCGTGGATTTTGAATATAACATCTTATGAGAATAATTTTTTCGTTATATCTTATACCTAATATAAATTTTTCTTTTTATTGTTCTCAAAAATAAAAGTAGAAATCTTATTATACATAAAAATCGATAGAGGTGATTGCAATAGTATATATCGATAATGTTTTCATAAAATAATTGCATATTGATTGCACCTGCATAGATATTTTTCAAGTAAAAGTGGTAAAAGTGAAATGAAATTTATAATAGCTGCTATAATCTTGATCAGTGCCATGCGGGTCGGTTATTTTTATGTGTGGTTGTAAAACCTGTTTTGGATTCCCGCCGCATTGCATTATTAGCATTAACGAAAGTAAAATGTTTACAAAATGACTCTTTACATCTAGGATTTTTATATGGTAATTTCACTAAAGTATAGTTTTGTTATTACAGGTAGCATTCATTACACTTCTGTGTATATCAAAAACATGGTCTATAAAGACGAAAATTGAAGACCCTAAGGACAAAAGGGAGGCAGCATTAGGATATCCTTCATCAGGCCACTCGAGCCATGGCTACCAGCAGTCGCCCGCACAGGGTCACGAGGATGCCAGTTCCATCAGCATTGGTGCAGGATACAGTGTTGGTGGTGCAAAACCTCTACATAGCTATGCGAATCAAATATCAGGAGCGTCCTACCAAATACCATCTGAAGGTCTCCCGGCCAGCGGTCACGGAACCATCCAACTTGCTCCAATTACTCTTCAACCATCCCACAGTGGCATCGTTTCAAACGATCTTGCTCAATTGATGAGTCAACTTTCACATGGAATTAATTCCGGAGCACTTTCCTTGCAGTCACCAGCCAGCCATGGAGCTATTTACCAGTTTGGAGGTCAAAGCGGACAAGGTGGTCAAGAATATGCTTTCCCACAATTTGCGTATAACTCTCCAAAACAGCAGCAGTATACTTTAGGCGAACAAGCTCACCCTAGTGGCCCATCTTACGCTGCAGGCACCAAAGGACTTGGTTCATACAGTTCTACTGGTCCAGTTTTATTTTCTCCTGAATCTCACTCAGGTCAGGTTCAAGCTTCCTTGAATTATGCTTCTCCCAGTTCCGGACATTCTATTAGTGAAGGTCAATCTTTAGGAGAATCCGTTCAATCTTTACCAGCTTTTTCTTTTGGTAACTCTGGACATTCATTCGGTGGAGCTTTAAAGGGTTATGGAGGTAATTACGCAGTACCCAGCAAGTCATCCTTCAAACCCTCAGCCTATATTGGATCCTCCGTACAAGGCGAAGGCCACGGTTTGGCAGGCCTTTCTGCTTCATATGCTGCACCATCTATTGGTAATTATCATTCAGGCGGCTTATCATTAGGTTCAGGTGGTCATGGCGCCAATTTTGGTGGTTCTCTAGCGGGACTTGGAGGAGCTTCCCCTAAATATGTTTCTCATTCATACCAAACACCCAAAGGCGAAGGCTTGGGATCTTTAGAATCTATCGCGTCTGCTTTTTCTGCTAGTGGACAATTAGCTCATTCTCCCCATGGAAATAGCTACACCTTCCCATCCTCAGCTTACGGTTCAAGCAACGTTCATGCCGCATCTGCTCCTAGCCCTCAGTATTATATTTCATCATCAAAACACGGCCCATCAGCTGGATTCGGTTCAGGTAGCGTATCTTACAAGGGACCAATTTCTGGCCACAGCTCATTAAATTCCTACTCTCTAGGACCTAAATATAGTTTTGGCGGACAAAGCAGCAATAGGTATTTAGCACCAAAAGACTCGCACGGTGCTTACAGCGAAACTTCTTACAACACAATCAAATATAGCGAAGAATTGAAGCCAAGAATTCACTAATTTGTTTGAAAATACATTAAAAGTATATTGTAAATAGGCTTGAACGTTATGTGAGCATTGTAATGATTGAGTAGGAATACGAAAATGTGGTTTAGCGAAAGTGTTAGAGTTATCTTTGTTTATTTATTTGCGTACGTTCCGCTTATTTATCAACAAGAGAACTCTTTAATTCTTGCCGTTAGTCAGCTGCGAGCTATTTGGAATACTTTCTTATTAGATAATATATGAAACAAGTTTGCCTATAGTTTTATAACAGCTCCTAATTTGAGTAATCCAATCGGATATATAACCACATAAAGCAATTTGTGTACATCAACGAGAAAATGTTTGCATGGTAGTTTGAATGCGAAGTGAATTTCTGTACATAAAATGTATACGATATGATAGATTATTTATTATCGTTAGCTATTTTAAGATTGTTTTTTTTTAATAAACCGTTGTTAAACATAATTGTTTTTAATTTACGTTTCCCAATTTTGTACAAATTTAAATAATGCTTGATTTATTTTAATTTATAATTAACAGTAACCCAGGAAATGTGATATTGTTGTTCGTTGTTTGAGTAATCAACACCCGGTATGTATGGACAGTTTCACTTATAGGAAAGTAGGGGAAATTGAAACTGCACATTATCTTTGAGTTGATGCCAAGATTCTATACCGCTTGGAATATCGAAGCGGCTATTTAGTATTCAATTTAATTGCCCATTCTTATGGTGAAGTTCTGTTTTATTTAAAGGAAATGAATGGACTTATTTGCATTTGTAGTTAGATAATAACGTGAAACGTAATTTTATGTATTCTGGGTGTGTTGTTTAATCCATTACATCGGTGAATAGTGGCTTGCACTAATATCTGAAATAGAAAGTGTTAGAAGTAATAAATTATGATTTATCGATATTAACATTATTAAAAGTCATCTTAAGTTCAAGTTTTACGAGTATGATCAATTATAGAACATTTAAGTTACATGTGGTCGGTGGTAGCGTTATATTCGCTCGAGATTAGAGCAATATTTGAATAAGCAAATTAATAATTACAGTTCAAAGTTTTCTTGTACGTGTCTTGTTATATGACAAAGCTCATAAAACAATATATATCAAACAAACTTTACAATGATACGTAATCCCTCTTACCATATTAGAAATATTCTTCATTCTAATAGTAATTTTAAACTTAATATATATGACAAATACTATAAGTCATGTAAATCAGCGATTTCTTCCAAGCTACCTGAAGAAAATGATAATTAAAAAATAAATAAATAACTAATACTATATATTATGTACTATATATACTAATTCAATAAAATACAATGTTGGTACATTGTTTATATTGGGGATGAAATTGCTTTTCAATATATAGTAAACGTGCATTATAATTAATTGGTTTATGACTTCGTTTACATTTAAAATAGTAGCAAGAGTGATGTACGTTCACGGTCGAGGGATTATGTGGTACTCGAACGGTGGCAATGCGTTCACTTCCGAATTCCCCGGTTATGTAATTTTCTTGTTATTTCATAGATTCTTGTTTTATTTTGATTGAGATTGATTTGTATACGTAACGGTTGGAGAGGAGAATGTTTGCTCGTGTTGCAATGATGTGAACTTGATTTATTGGAATCGAAATCATATAATGGCAAACGAGACGGAAAGGATATTTTTTGTTCAAGAAAATTTAAGGGTGTTGTGTTAATTTTTTCATAGATCGATTCACACTAGTATTATAAATGTGAAAGTTTGTTTGTTTGGATATTTGTCCGTCAATCACGCTGTAACTGTGAACGGATTTTGATGAAATTTAGTATGCAGACAGGGTATGAGCTGACTTGGGTGATAGGTGATATATATATACTTTTTATCCCGATTAAATGCTCTCTTGGGACAAAACAGAAACCTTGATATCCGGGCGGAGCCGGGGCGAGCTTCTAGTTAGTTATATTTTTTAGTTAAAAAATTCTCCTACCGACCCCTTCAAGAGTTTTAATCATTTACTAATTTTTAAACTTTAATAAAATACAAATACAATTATTATACAATTTTACTTTAACAAAAACGCATTTTACCTTTAAAAGTTTTAATATTATTTGTCATATTTCGAAGTTGTACTTTTAATTGAATGAAATAGGAAGTACGCACATAATTAATTACCTACTAGAGTTAACAGAAGAAGCACATCGGTCTGTAATAAACACACAGACGTTAATTAAAAAAAGGATGACACATTTCATCGGTGTTACCACTTCATATTGATAGATTAATATTTTGCACGCAATATGATTGGAAATTGAAACTTGTGACGATTACCGCAACGTTATGGTATCGCGTGTCAATTAATAAATGTATAACAATATTTGACACTTCTTTATTGATTTTTATACTAACAATGTAAGCGTAGGAGTTTTATTGTTTGTATGCGCTCTCAAGATTCTTTTTTTTCGATTTTAAAAATTCTTTTGTTTTCTCAAGGTATATATAGGTACGTGTTTTCTGAGTGCTATGAGGCTAAGAGTACTACGGGCGAAGTCGAAGCAGACCACTAGTTTAAAAACATAAGAAAAATATTTGTTCTTTATCTTTAAATAAAACTGTTTTATTATATATACTTTCACAGTTCATTATTTAACTATATTATAGTTAAGATTGCACCGAAATAAACAAGAATTCTATAGTTCGTTGTTTAAAGAGTATTAAAAATGTGCCGACTGGAATGTGAATCAATCTGTGTATCAGACGTAAAAGTAGGTATCTGATCCAAATGATGAGGAGGAAAAGAGAAGAAGAGCAGAGAACTTCATATAACATTATAGTATTATGTTATTTAGATATGACCTATGTATGCTTTGCAATGCCTAACATTTATTGTGGTACTTCCCCGTTGCGAGCTGGCCCAATTCGTGCCGAAGCGTGCTCGACTACCACATACAATATGATATATATGGTTATTATACTGCTATTACTCGTTTTGTAGATATTATATTATTTAGGTATCTATGGTTATTATTATAACCGCGAAACTGTGAGATTTTGAAAACAAAACTACTTTTTAGTGAACTTTCGGGAATATACACTCAAAGTTTTGTTTTCTTCATATTGATTATGTACTTGGCATATGAAGATAGAAAAACGGATAAACATTAAGGATAGATACTAATTATAAAAGGCAGCCTATCATCACAGATAATATAATAAGAATGATTCGTCATAATTTCTGGTACCTAGTTATTAAATAACAATTTAATTCGCACATTGCATTTTATTACGGCTCCATCTATACATCGCAGTTAAATTTATCAATGTGAAAGGCAGTTTCGCGAGTATAGTATTTATGTTATCTGTGGTATCGCTTAGTGATGTTTGATATCAAAATACTGCATCTTTTTTTAATAGAGGGCGTTGTACAAGACATTTAAGCGCGTGATATAGCATTTTAATGAGTATTGAAATCTAACAATAACAGTTTGTGATATATTATCGTCATATATTAAATATAGACTAAAATACAGGTTGCATGATTTCCTATAATTTATCGATTCATTAATATAAATTCTAACAGCTTAAGCAAAATATGAATTCTCAATATATACCAAAAAACAAATATTATATTAAATTTTAAAGTTTTGTACCTATATAAATTATAATTTGTTTGTATAATTTATACTTTTTTAATCTTCTTACATAGAAGTAGGCACGCAAAGAGAACGGTCTTTGTGTCATTTCTTCTATAAATATTACAATTTGTGTGTTGTACAAAAAAATTCATTTGTTTCAAGTAATATATGTTAGAAATATGAAAAAAAAACTTTTTTAATCGGTACCTACTTATGAAACACAAATGTAACATGAAACTTTAATTTATAGGTATCTTAATTGACAGGTAAAGGAAACAAACAACGTGTAAATTAAATGTCGTGGATTCACACGCTTTCGTAATCGACTAACCTATGTTTTTCAATTCACTAACACTTAAGTATATTTTGTATAAAGGCTTATTGAATTGAATAATATAAATGTTGTGAGGAATTCACAAATATATACATAAAATGTGATAACGGGAAAATTAAACCGTGCCCTACCATTTAGGTGGTACAGTGGCAATAAAGATATCTTGATAGTAAAAGCTTAATATCCAGATTATGCATTGTAGAAAGTGTATTATTTGAGCTTGTAGGCGGTAATATAGTTTTATTCTAGCACTTGATTTTAAAACTGTAACTGATATAGTTTCGTATCTTTATCAGTTCTAACCGTCTTGTTGTTGGGTGAAGTGACAGTAGCCAAGTTAAAACATAAATATTACATGACATGAATTCAATTATAACCCACTTGCACTAAACGTGTAGGCTACAAGAGCTGTTATTATTTTTTATGATTTCGTAAAACAGCGCTAGAATAAAATAACACTTGATTTAGGTACCGCATGACTTGTCTGCGTATACCTATGATTAAGTACTATGAAATATGCCGTAACGCATGGGCGTATCGAATGCCAGCAATGTGTTTCCGTACGGTTCAGGAAGCGTTCAGAGAGAACTGGATCTGTTACGAGGCAGGACAAAGACCTATCGAACGGTCATTTCCTTTGGCGCTGCCCCCTGGACCTAGCGGAAAGTTGTATAAAACCGCTCATATAAATACGTGAACTTGATATTTGCTTACACTTTTCCGAGCGCCACTGAATAGGGCACTTTCCTTTAAGCGTTTTCCAAGCTATGTGATTGCATTACGTCTACAACAAGCACATATCATGGCTAAAAAGGAAATTTATGTAAGTATTGGGCCATAGTTCATTAGCGTTACGTTACCCGTTACAAAATGATTTGTGAATGGCCTCGCTACGTACTAAATGATAACAAGGAGCTTATTGATCGTTTACAAAGCGCTTGTTGAATTTACTATGACGAATCATTAACATAACCATATATTTCAGATTTTCATCGCTTTCGCTGCTTTGGCATTTGCTACTGAGGCGGAGGATGCCGAGCAGAAGAAACGTGGTGCCGGTAAAGCTAACGCTTTAAACGCAATACCAACAGGAGCTCAGAAGCCAGAATATACGTACAGCATATATTCCCAAAACGCTGGCGTACAAAGTAATCCTAGTCAGGCGTATCAGAGTCAAGCACCGAATTCCTTCTATCCGAATCAAGCCCCTAGTCAATATTATTCTTCAGGAAACTCAGCCGAATCCACTTCTGTAAATGTACCAGCACAAACTAATAATGTACCTCAGCAAACTCTGCATTACTCGCAACTTAATTATGTACCGAACTCAGGGTACCAGCAGAAATATCAAATCGTACCATCAAAGCCCAGTAACAATGTTCATTTAGCCGTTTTACAACAGCCAACGCCTTATCCAACATCATCTTTATTACACTATCCTCAAATGGTTCTTGCACCAAATCCCACTTCTCATATAAGTCCCCATAGTTCTATTTTTGGTGGGATAACACCGCACAGTCACTTCAATTTTCCACACTATCAGTTACCGTCCTTTGCAAATCCCTTCCTAACCCATCCTTCTACAATGGTGTTTGTTCCTCAAATTAATCCCAATCTATATAGTAACCTGGCTTATACAAGTCCATCACAGGGTGCTGTTAACTTTTATTCGGGGTCCACGCAATCAAAGCAGAGTTTTCCATCTAGTGTGTCAATTTCACCTTCGAATGAATATGAAAAGCAACACGGTGCATTGCCTCAATCAAGTGTGTCGAAAGAAGATAATGATTTAAGTGTTCAAAGTGATTACATTACTTCAGATGCTAATAATGCATACAAAAATACTTACAGTACTGGTCGCAACTCATATACGAAGATATAGATTTATATTCCAGCGAAAACAATTTAATGGCCTAATGTTTTATGTTTAGTTATAATAATTTTTGTTAATGTATTTATTTCCACTTGTTTTTATATCATGTTGTTATTATTGTTAATTGTATCGTTTTTGTTGTAATAAAGTTTTATTTAAACTAATATTCTGTTTTTTTGGTCTATCAAGCATTTTTAATGTTATAATTATTTGTTATTAAATCCTTTAAATAATGTTTTTAAATGTTATATAGATATTATTCACAAAAAAGACACTTGGATGGGAATTACTCATTACATTATGTTTAACACATACTCTAGACACTTTACTAATAGCCAATAAATGTTTATGGATTGTTATTACGAACAATTAACCTGCTTTTAGTAAATATCTCATAAAGTTAAATACATCTTACGAGTGGTAGTAATTATGCAAACATTTGAGCTGGGGCTGTTAACATCTTCTCAAAAATTGTGTTTTTCACATAATTAAGATATTTTTTTGTGAAATTTTTAATGTTATTGTCTTTCGGTATGGAATTCAACTTTAATATAGCTGTTAGCTTTTACAAAGAAAAAATTGTTTAAAACAACTGATTAGTGTTCACCCTCACTATAATCATTCAAAATACATTAACTTTAGGAAAAAACTCATTATATAAATAACATAAAAGTAAGATGTTATATTTATTTATTATCATTAAGAAACTGTTAACTGTCTACGTACCAAATTTCATTGTTATCCATTCAGTAGTTTTTGCGTGAAAGAGCAACAGACACACACACATCCTTACAAACTTTCGCAATTATAATATTAGTAGGATAATTATAGATAGGTACGTCTTAGGTACCTCAGCTTATTATGGTCTGTAATATGGATCGAGAAAAAGAATAAATATATATGTAATTATGTAGATATAGAAATATGACTAGTGTAAAATCCATATACGATTTAAAGGAAATTATCATATTGTGTTGAATTATTGCCAATTTATTTTAAAGTTTTCGTGACGATACTGACATATCGAAGAACCATAAAACTCATCTTAAATAATGTGTGAAATCTACCAATTTATAAATTTTCGATCATGCTCTAAAACCCAAGGATCACTATGTCTATGCAATGAGAACAGGCTTAGGATAATAATGCGCATAACATCATAAACTTCGTAGAATCAACATGTGCCACTGCATTAGCTTGCGGTCGACTAAAAAATCTCAATTGGCACGTTGACAGGTAGCTGGCAAGGAGAATAATTGTTCGCAATTAGGTGCATAATGGACGTGTGAAAAAAAACGCAGTGATGTAAGATTTATCCACATGTGCGGTTATCAAGTGGTCGCTCGGTGAAAGGTCTGCGCACGCCGTTAATTGCCTCTCGTATTATTTGTATCATTTTAAAAATACGCAATAACGTATCGTAACGTCGATATATAGGATGCCTTATAGTATTTCATTTTTGGAAGCTTTGTGTGTTTTATGATAATGGTTAAAAGTTAATATAGACGTGTTGTTTAATACTTATAAGTTGTAATATAGCATCGAATGTTGCAATAAATTATAATAATATATTACATAATAATGTATTGTACATATTTTTATCGCGTATAATTATATTTATGTTTTTAAGTTAAGCCTATCGCTGCCTGTGTTCTGACATTTGCTTGTATTGGACATTAGGCATATAATACAGTGATACCCGCGTAAAAAGTAGCCTACGTGCTAATCCAGAGTATAATCTATCTTTGTACTAAACCTCATACAATTACGATAAGCTGTTTTCGCGTGATAGAGTAACAAACATCCATACATTCATAGATCCATCCATTAATTCACTTGCAAAAATTTGCGTTTATAATATTATTATGATAAAATTCGGCACTGAGTTATATAACTTCTACTACTTCGGCTATAACATATTTATTATTGTCAGGATGTTTCAAAGGAAATCCTTTGTATCGTAATTATAATATTTTAAAACTAATCAATACATGGAGGTCAAGATATTCTCATACATGTATTTGTTAACATCCTGTACATGCTCTCATAGTTTGTCCGAATTGGGATGGGCGCATCTCTACAAACTTTATTACAAAGTAATAGCAGAATGTGATTAATGTATTACGTATTACTGAGCAATATTTATTAAGTAACGTATTAAAATTTATAGAGCTTTCATGTTCCCTCCCGCTTTTTTTATATGTTAAGAATACGTATATACGAATAATATTTTCCTATATTTTTATTGGATAAATAACTTAATTACAGTAGTAGACCAGTTTTAGGGCAAGTAGGTATTTCTATCAGCATTGGTGTTGTATGTGTAGAAGAGAGAAACTATTTTTCTAAATACATTTCTGAGTTGCATTAATTTTTGCGTTAGACAGAATATTGCGTGATTAACTATGTGAATAAAAATAAATAAGTACTTATATTGACATAAAGGTTACATTATTGATGTTACAGTAGGTCTGTCGATCTTAACATTAGATCATTCAATATGTCAGCTAATCCTCTCTACGTTATGCAACGTAAAAAACTTACAACCATAAAATATAGATCTAAAATTAAATGCTCGCTGGTAATTTATATTTCGAACTACAGTATTACGTATCTATGGTATAAAGTACTAAATTGTTAACGGTTGCCTCGTTTTCATAATTGAGCTGAGACCGCGCTCAATCGTTCATCACTCCTTCCGTCATCCATATATTATGTTTATGTTTTATACGTACATATAAATCAGAAATTCATGGTTAATTTAATGGTGGATGTATCCGTTTGTTTCACTATATTATCTAATAAATTATCTTATAGATGTATATTGTAGACTAGTCTTGATTTTATTTTTTATTGTATTTATTGTTTTTTGCATTTTTTACGATGATAACATTGGCCTATTTTTAAGGCAGCAAAAAGGATGAATCAAAATTGTTTGTAAATTGTGTAAATTTTACAAAAAAAATTATAAAGATGTACGGAGTATAGACTGCAGATGAATATCTATTATCCATCAGCATTCTACAATTACAATAATTCGCTACAATTTTCTAAGGCGTTACATTTATAAATTAAAAGAAAATGCCAGGAAAATGGTTACACTGGTTTTCAATAGAAAGAGAGATCGTATAGAATATCGGGCAATCCACTTAGTTAGCTTAGAAAGTGACGCGGTAAGTCGATACTACGCAAGGGCGGAGTCATTATCCTCTAACTTTTATTTTCATACATAATCTTTACAAAATAACTATATAATAATCATAAACTAGTGTAAAACCAACACATTTAACACACACATTCTTAATATTTTAATTTTTAGTATTAAAGGGTAATGAAATTTATTGGGATAAATCTTGCATGCTGGTCTTTTATAAATAAAAAAAAAAGTTATTAAGTTTGTGTGATAAAATAAGTAATGATTCAAGGATTTGGAAATCATGTCCATACATAATTCACAATAGATTTACCTCGAAAAAATAAGAAAAGTCGACAAACACACAAAGTATTCCATTTTGTATAAAAATTATATTCAAAATAAAACCGTTTACAAAAGAGGGGGACAAAATAAATAATGAAAACAGCTGGTTTATTGACCGTTAACATAAATTTTAAACAATTCATTCCAAGAAAAATGGTTACCAACGTCCATAGGAGTGAGGTAGCACTACATACTATAAAATGGTACGAAATCAAGACAAATTTCCATCAAACCTAAAATAATGGTTGAAAAGACGGAGTTATTTTCGTCGTTTTTTCCGTCGGTTAAGAAGTTTCTTTGTTTTTGTTAACTTCGGTTAAAATCACACAGAGCCAGAGCCTCTATGCCTTAATATATAAACTTTTATAGAGTCGGTTATGCTTTAGAGCAATTACTTCAATGTGTATCTTTAGCAAAAAGGTCTGAACTTAATGTCATGGGCGTAGGTAGCGCAACAAGTTTCAATTGGTTCAAGGTTGGAAAAACCTGAAAAATTTGCAAAAATTACAATTACATGATGATATATGACAAGTACATTTTAACAGAGAACTAAAACAACTTCTTTCTCCAAAAATCAGCACATTTATTCTTTAAATTATTGCATTATCACGTGCAATTTTGTATTAAATGTAACATTATTTAACTAAATAGACATTCCGTCGTAGCTGGCATCAAAGTCGGTCAGGATGTTTTTTTTTTCGTTATAATAGCAATTTAACCACAGAGTGTCAAAAATGATAAAAAACGAATGATCATCATCGCTGGTGTGTTATTACGGGCGAAAGAGCTGGGTCAAAAATAATTACATATCCAAATATTACTGTTGAGTAGCCCAGCAATTCATCCGGTATAATAATAACTTCTTTGCACGTGATGATACGTTTTTAAAACGTTATTTCACTTATCACAATGGTTTAGCATAAGATCTCATAATATTACAATCCTATTGTTATTTTAATGTTAAAATATTGGGTGCGAGATCGAGATCCGTACAATCTACTTTCTTTAAAATTTTATTGGGCATTGACATTTTAATGAATATATTTTGCAAGGTTCGTTGTAAGAGTATCAAATCACTTTGTATACTAATTTGAATAATAATTGACTGTTTTGTTATTATGAATTTTATAAGGTATGTAACCTAGTCACTTGTTCTGGCGAGGTTCCATCCGAGTTGATCCACGATATAGTATATATGTGGCTCGGTAAAGATTTGAAAAGTTTTTGATTAAAATCCTCTGATTATAGATAATCAGTCATATATGTCAAAAAGTATTATAAAAAGGCATTCATGATATCCCAAATCTCAGTTAATTTTAGTAAGTTGTCCTTGTAAGCCTGCTTATATTCTTGTTGAACGAACACACGTATATGGATTTAAATGCATTACCACAAAATTTGATTGACAAAATAATAAGAACTATCATAGAAAGTAAACAATAGCCCTACGAAGCCCGACTGAAAGCTCTTCTTTTTGGTAGAAATTAAGGCCGTAGTTATTGTAAATTATAAAAATATTGTCATAGGTCGCGACAAAAAATCCTCTACGCATATTGAATTACTTTATAAATCCGATACACACTTTCGCTCTCAACAGAATCGGACGTACGGATTGTATGACTTGCTACACCTTTCCGTTGAAACGTATGTAGTCTACTTGTATTTAACAAACCCACGGGTGATACGCGAGACCATTTAGGTACCAAACGGACAGACGGTTGAACGGTTTTCGCGCGAACGAGTTTCCTAAAAGTATTTATCTTTCTTGTATTTACTTTATATAACAATAAACAGCAAAAACATAATAATATTTAAAACTATTACATAAAATGTTTAATTTAAATTTCAATGATAATTGTATCCTTCGTTTAGTAATTACTAATTAGAGATAAATTAATTCTAAATAATGAATAATTTGTTTGTAAATTTTATGGTACATGAAAATACTTTCCAACCAAGGAATAATTATCGAAGGTAGTGAAGAGTAAAGTAAGAGTTTAACCATAGGCCTGTTTCAATTATAGTTCCATTGTGCGGAGGTTGTGGGGCATGCAAAGTGAAGACATAGCGCAGTGGAGTTGGGTGTGAAAATACGATGACTGAAACGTTTTCTACCGAGTTGTAGAACTGTGTTAGAAGCTTTCGTGCTCTGTGATCGCTGGGAACTGAGAGTGAAGATTCAACATGTTATTGTTCAAGGTAAATATACAGTTCTAAATTGTTGTTGGTTTATATTGACACTACATCAGGTTTTTAATAAAAATAAATTTATTAAAACTTTACCAAGTTTAAATTAGTGAATTGTTTTTTTTTTTTAATAAACATGTGTAATACATGCTTATTTAAGAATTGTTATCATAGAATCATTTAATACCATTGATTGTTTTCTTATTCATGTTATTTAGATAAATAATGTAACTTACTTAACTTTGACATTTTGGTGTAAAACCTGTTGCGACCCATACACTTATGTAATTGAATAAAAAATACAGCTCAATCCAAATACTGAATTGTTTAAGGTAAGTTGTATGTATTTGAATATAATTTCTGGAGTTACCGAAATAACATACATTAAAATGAAATGCAAAAGCCATATCAAATTCGTGTCAAATTTGTACGCAAATTGTTCGCTTTATTACCGCGCTCCTAGCAAACAAAACACAAAAATGGTAGAAATAAAGCTTAAAATGAATAAGAAACACACTTAATTTAAATAAGTCGGTGCATTTTAATGTTTTTCTTATTTTATTTTTCTCGTACAATATATGGATAGATGTAGGGTAGATAAAGAACATTGATGAAACATATACTTGTCCAATTTGTCAGTATACTTACCATGTTAAATTAAGAAGTCACATGGATTTCCAAATATAAAATATATTTGGAAATCCTACTAATATTATGAATGCGAAAGTTTGTAAGGATGTTTGTGTGTTTGTTGCTCTTTCACGCAAAAACTGCTGAAATGAAATTTGGTACGTAGACAGTTGGACAACTGGAATAACATATAGGCATCTTTTTATCCCGATATTCCTACGGGATACGGACATACGCGGGTGAAACCGCGGGTCGCAGCTAGTAAGATATAAGCACAGAAATGTGATACCATAAAACACCCAATTAAACTGTCCGTATTATAACGATAACGATAAAATAATACAAGTAGAATAAATGTCACTAGAGTAAATGAGAGTTAAGAATCTGCTATACACTGTGTTATTGACGGTTATGGATATAAAAATAATTAAGAAGTTGATACACAAAGTTAATACTAGGGTAACATTGTTTGGTTGTTTCTTTTTAAAATAAATTCAAATTTTTGTCACGACTGTGTCACTTTAATTAAACATTTTACAGATAACCCCTTATTTCTAAAAGCTTCCTTAAACCTTTTCTAGAGATTTCTGAAGAGAATCTTCAAAATTGCCTTCTTAATTCCTTAGAGAAATATTTCAAAGTAAAGGTTGGATAAAACTGATACAGAAATTGTACGTAAACGGTACATTACGACGCTTTTAATTAAACAGTTTAGTGATCAATTCCTTATTCATAGCTGTCGTATTGGTCTCAGTCCAATTTTTCACACATTATTTGCAGTTAAAGTTAATTTTATACTTATTACAGTTAAGTATGTAGAAATCCTAAAAGACAACGTCAATACGAAAAATTTGGTTGAGTGGTTTTTAACTTCTATTGATATTATGTGAGTATGTATGTGTTTATATGTAATCAAAATAAAAAAGATAATGTATTCGATACGTAAAAAAATTATAACGTACAAAATAACTGGCTAAAAAAATTAAATTCAATTGAAAATTATCGAAGCGTTTTCTCGGTTTCTTGTGTCAAGGTCAAAGCCGAGATCTATCTAGAATATCTAGAAAACTAAATAATTTGTATTCACTATTTAGGTAAAAGAGAATAATGTGGTCACTCATTACATACCCTTTACGGATGATATTAAACGTCGTTTACGCAGTTGGCCGATTGCTTATTTGCATACTTAATACTCAGCGCTATGTGTGGCTATATCGCTGCATTACACTAGTACATTTTTGTATATGTTCAACTTGTTAAAAAGGTTACAGTGCATTACTATTATAACGTTTTTTTTCTATCTTATTATCGCGGAGTAAATACTCATGATATAGGGATATAGTGAAAGAGATATAAGAAATTACATTTCACACTTTTCTTAAAAATATACCTATTGGGCTATTTCTAGTTTTTAGTGTCTACAATACACTAACACCATTACAATCACTTTAACATATACAAGTATGTTATAGTCGTATCTACGTGATGGTATCCAGTAGGATTACTTCGCTGAACAAATGTTGTTCTTAATTCTCATAGAAATAACACTTGTGGTGAGTGCGTATTTATTGTTTATTTTCTCTTCAGTGTACTATATGTCAGTACTTTAATGTGTAGAAAACTCGAAATTGTATACGATGTTTCGCAAGTAGCGATTACCTTACCACATATATGGTGCGGTCCAGTTTAAAACACTCGGTTGTTATTATGCCCCTGTCTGACGAAATTTTCTTTTGACTCTGTTATCGAGTTTTGTTATATTTTGCAATCTTAAAATAATAATTATTCATTTTATAGAAAAGTGAACGGTAGCTTTATGATGGTTTATTAAGTACTTTATTAGCCATTGCAACATATGACTATTGGTATAGTTTATTGGGTTATATTATATTTATATTCATCCAAATTTTGTTACGTACAATAATAGAGGTATCAATCAGCATCTTATATTGCAATATAAAAGTATAAGTTCGTAAATGCCATACATCGACCGTCGGATGCATACAGATGATATAAAATATGCCTTATTTGTTTGGTTTTAGTATATTATCATAGCGGATAACCCAACGAAATTTTGCTCGTATCCTAAAAAGACTTATAAATGCATTGCATAGTAGCTTACTACGGTTATTTATGCTTAGTTAAATAGCTATATGTTTTGGAAATCAGACGTAAGGTATGAACATAATTTAGATAGGTATGCGTTACAAATCGACAAAACATTATAATTTTTATGGTTTCTAAATTTAAAATGAGAAGCGCCGTCTATTAGCATAATTTTCAAATAATCGCGGGTGTACCATCGGTAGGCGAAATTAGACAATGGATTGGGCAATAATTTGGGACTACAATCACAATACTCCGTAGGATTTTTATTCGTTCTATAATATTTAGTATGTAATGTACATAATAATTCATATTTACTCTAAATTGCTCGGGTAATCAGAATAAATGCAAGTCATTTGGAATGCTTTGTGTGGACATTGATCTATATTCAGAGGCACATTAATCATTTTAATGACTTGTTATTTATTTCACCAAGTTATTATTTTATTCTTAATTAATAAATTAGATTATTTCTTTGTAGGTTTAGAAGAATTTCAGGGGAAAATATAGTTATTTAAAAAATAGTTAAAGATTAAAAATTAAATTAAACGCATAACATTTATCATATAACAATATAAAATACAACGTTATTTGTTCTTAAAAAAAATCAAAACACTAAGAAAAAGAAACGAAAACAGTTTCTTAATAATACGTGAACAATCTTTTAAAGTGACAATTTGAAATCAAAGAAAACTAGTCCTCTGACTGATATTGAAATGTATTAATTTGCCGTGGACAAATTATAGTTCATACCGCGGATATAAATGCGTGTAATTACGACAGGTGGTGATGGTGTATTTGAGTTCCTAATATCAATGAATTTAATAACACATATAATTACAAAAGTGGTCGATGATAGTAAAATCTTCATGTTTCTTTTTAATAAGCGTATCTAATTTCCTAAATTCGTGATCACCTTTTAACCGCGTTAATAATTTATATGAACGTTACTAATGTTCATTGACTTAATTGCAAGTAGGCAGATCACAACCGTTCAATTAATGGCAAAGGTGAATACTTTTTTAGTGGATCGATTCTTATTTCTCAATCAATTAAATGTGAATGTAACTAAATATGAAAGGTCAATAAATCCAAAAAAAAAATAGTATAAATGCGAAAGTTTGTAAGGATATGTGTATGTTTACTCTTTCACGCAAAAACTACTGAATCGATTGCAATGAAATTTGGTACGTAGACAGCTAGACAACTGGATTAACATATAGGCCACTCTTTATCCCGATATTCCTTTGGAATACGGACTTACGCGGGTGAAACCGCGGGGCGCAGCTAGTATTAATATAAATAAAATTTACACTGTTCATAACACTGTTTCATAATTGAGAATTATTTGGAAATTAACTTTATATATAATGCTATTTCAGATGATTTATCAATCGATTTGTGATCACAAAAACAAAAATCTCTAATTGCCTTAAACAAAATGCGTAGAGAAATACGAATTGTATCCAGTCAGGAGGAAGTTTCTTTTGTTTGGTGAGAACTGAATCTACATATGCAACGAAACAAAAACAAAAGGCAATTAAATTCTTAAAAACTTTTCAGGTCAAAATTTACACATCAATGTTGCTATTATACATAAGTTATTTTAATTATGAAACCGTCATTTATACAGGTGGATTCTATCAATGTGTTATTAAGAAGTACCATTAGGAATGTAGTTAGATAATCACGCGAAATAAGAGTAAAAGCTAGCGCGCTCCCTTTTAAAAGCGCCTCCGCCGTAAACCGGTTTCATAATAGGCTAGTGCATTTTTTGCCGCTCACCTGTTTCTGCGTGCTCAGAGAGGGCACACCTTAGCCATTCTTGATTAGTGCAGTGACCACAACCGGACATCCACCTTACAGCAAATAACAACATTTCTTTTACTTACAGGTAGCTACGGCGACTTTACTGGCGTTGGCAGTTACTGCCGAAAAGAAGATAGAACTACAAGATATTGAAGAGGATAACTTGAAAAGTGAACGAGAAAAAGAGTATGGACCGGCTGAAGCTCGCTCAGAAGGCCCGAGCGGCGGTACGGCTCCTGGCTCAGTGCCGTTAGAATACCTAAAAAATAATTTCATACGATATTATGATGCTCCTTCAGCTACAACGCAACAGCCAAGATATGTCCAACAATATGCAGTTACAGAGTCTCCAGAAGGCCCTCAAACTGGTCCCAAGCCACACTATGAACCACCACCTCAGCAGACAATCGGGTATTTGTCGAATGTTCCAATGCAAATCTATCTCGTTCCTCAGTACTACAACGAACCAGTACAACAATCAGCTAATACACAACATGGAGTGCAATATACAGCTCCACCTGCGCCTCAAGTTTCAAGCTACCCAAGTGCCCCAGAAAACGTGCAACAACATCCTAACTATATTACACCAACGTATGGCGTCCCAGCAGGGAATAGACTCATCCAACCATACACGACACCAGTAGCGTATATTGGCTATGCACAGCCTACATTAGCACCACCCCAACCCAGTGTTACTCCTGTTATTGCTTATCAGACGCCCGTAGTCAACTTTCCGTCTGCTTTAACTGCACCGCCGATTAAAAATTATCAACAAAATATTCAGTATGAATCAAACACAATAGCAGACCACGGCGCTGGGATACACAGTCAAAAGTATACACCGCAACATCAAATATCGTATAATTCGCAACAAGTGTTTCCAAGGTATTACAATTCTAGAGCACCAGTTGGAGATGATTATCGTTCTAATCCTATTGAATTGCCTCATCCGAGTCCGCTTTTGTTAAAACCTTCACCGCCACACTTATCACATATACCAAAAGCTTTACCAATTTACCGTCCCTTGTCGAAGCCTATCTATGCGAGTGGAAATGCTTTAATATCCAATACTTTCACTCCTAGGCCCAGTGAAGCGTACGGAGTTCCTTATAAAAGGAGGCCAAACTCATTACTAGATTCATACATACCTTCGAGCGTACAACTTGAGTATTTGAAAAGAGGATATACAAGGGACCCCTTATCGACGTACGAAGCATTATCTAGTGGCCGTAATTTCCCACCTGTAATTCCGGTACCTAGATATTATGAACGAGGATTTTTACCGAATCAAATGTACCAGACTGCGGCTGGTGGTGTTACATTTGGCCACCACAAGAGAGCTCCGAAATCATTGAAGTAAATAAACACAAATAATGTAAAGTATTTATTGTAATCGTTAGGTATAGATTTTAATTATAATCTAAGAGCAATTAGTCACATGTATGTCGTAGTATATTCTGTAAATATTCGTTAGTACTATAATAAGCTTTACTATATTATGCCATAAGAATGTTGATTATGATAGCATGTTATGTAATCGTAGAAATTATGTAAAAATAATTTGGTCAGTATTTTTTTCGTTATATTCTGGTTGCTAACAATATATAATAATGATGATTACGCAATTTTTTTAACCATATGTTTTTTATTCCACTATGATATTATTTAAAAATACCTTTTTAGTCCTTACCTACGTAAATCGAAGTAGGAAAATGCTTCATTACAATAATTAGAATAGAGAAAGAAGAAAGAAAGCATTGGAGTATAAATAAAAATGTCAATTATATTAATTCCCGACTAATTCCATAGATAATATGCACATTCAATTTATTTATTACCACAGATAATGTTATCCTATAACATCTAAAGATCCACTTAATTCTGGAGATTAATTAGATTTGTTAAATGCATTCAATCTCCATTGTATGGTAATAATTATCAGTATTAAATTAAGTCAAAGAATAAATCTTTCAATGATTATATTTATAGCTTTATGCCATTACAGAAAACAATACAATAACCATACCCTAATATTGTAACATATATTAACTATTTGCTATAGATATGAATAAAAATGTTCTACCAAAATTACTAATATATTATTTATTCCCAATCTGATTCCCTAGAAGATTTGACAATTATTTATTTTTCATATTCCTAATCGGGATTTTGTTTTTCACGATAGAAAAAGTGACAATAGAGCCGATTTTAATGTAAAGCAATTCCACCGCTCCATTCCATCCGCTGGGGTTATATTAAGTAGCTAGTATGCTAATCATAATGATATTGTATCAAATTCAATATACTACAAAAATTTAAATCCTTCCAGCAGTGGTGCATCTAAGACGATGATATAATTATATTACCAACTGTTTGACTGTCTTCACCCAGTATAAAAATTTAGATTATATGGGAAGAAGTCATTTTTTGAGTTAGACAAATTATATTCAATAGTTATGTTATGATATTGAAAATAATATAATACTAATTACTTTTTATAGTGGGGAAATCTTGCATAAATACTCACGGCCCATTCACGGCGGATTCCTACCGACTAAAACCCCACTGTGTACCGTCGAGCCGCATAAGTGAAGAGCCCACGGGTACTTGTTGGATACGTCCGCGACCCCCTCATTAGTAATTACTTACTTTAATTGCAAAGTAATAGTATTTGTAACCAAATGGAACTTATTAAACGTAAATCTGACTGACATATTTTGTATCTGTTTTAGTGGGAAACACCCTTAAGCTTTCTGAGTTTCCGAGACACATGCGCAGGCAGGTTAGATGCCAAGAAACGTGCTTTACCTACTCGTTTGGCTCATGCGGTGGTTCAATGTCAACCAAAAAGCTGGTTGCTTCGCTCCTCACTAATCTATTTTCAGTTTTTACTCTTAAAAACTGTGTTGTGCGTGTATAAGTTATTGCTTGTTCTTTCTACGCCTGCATGTCAAAACTGTCTTTGACTGAGTTGGTCAATACTGCCGTAGAACAAACATTGGTCTAAATTACTTTTACTTTAAAAAATCAATCGAAATTCTTTTCAACTTAAGGTATAGGTGAAAAACTTCTTTTAATAAATTTGCAATCAAAATAATTTGGACCGATTATGAGTTTTGCTGTAAAAATTTGTTTCATAAAAGTTAACGCTTTAACTAATGTAATATAGTCATAAGTTTAATAGAATGAATGCTACTTTCAAGTAGCAGGAGCATGATGTGAATTGTTTTAAATTTTCTTATTGTCATATTTTCAAAATTAAATTATTAAAGTGTCGCAGCATATTATTATGTAAATTTCGTTGCAGCGCCATCTATTGCATTTCTTCTGCACAAGTTTATCACATTGGGCATTTAACAAGTCTGCTAGCTGTTACTTTCTATTTCTTTCAATCAGTTAGATTCATACCTCATTATGTGAAGCAATGAAATTCTAACAGATGTCACTGTTTATAAAACTTCGGAAGGCCAGTTTCATTCTACATCATATAGGTAAGTGTATGTTTACATCAGTGTATCTTTACATCAGTCTGTCCGTTCATTAATTGTGCCTTCTTTTTATGTCCTAGCTTAGTGTTAAATACTTGTAAAGATGCAAACAAAAAAGCTCATCAAATGCAAAAATACATTATTTTATTAAAAATATATGTTTTGATTTCTCGTTTAACAGGCTTAATTATTTATGCTTATTCCCAGTAAACCGAGAATGTTAAAAAGAGGTTAGCTTCACTTATGAAGTCTAATTAATATTAGTGAATGTTTATATTTAAAATGCTAATACATGTCAGTTCTAGACATTAAGAGCATATATTAGAAATAGGAATGGTTGTCTTATTTGACGATCCGCGTAGTGGAAGATCAATGAAGTCATAATAGGTAGAGTTTTAAAAGTATTGCTATAATATTTTCCGTAATACTGATACTCAACGGAAACCAGCAAAGTACAACAACCGTTATTTATTTTTTTGTTTTGTTATTATTGTAATTTTGCCCACATTAGCAAATGTGTTTTCCATAGTTGTGTGCATACATTCGTACATTGCGCGAATGTTTGAAAGCTAGTGAGTGACCCGGGTAAGAATGCTACCAGGAAGTTTCATAATCTTGTGACATATGTAGTAAATGTGTGATTTTGACACGATGATTGAATACACATAATCAATTTTAGTTTCCAAAGATATGTTATAGATCTATTATTAATTGTTTTTTGCAAATAATACTGACAAATTATTTCTAAATATTTAATACTCATATTATAGTGTTCAATGGATTTGTAAGAAATTTGATTTTAGCTAATTTGAAAAAAAAAAATCAATCAATGGCATGTAATTCTATCAATATAAAGGATATCGTTGAATTATTCAACATTAATTTTGAAAGATAAAAATAATAACTTGAATTTCGTATACAATTTTTTATTCGATGTTATGTCACGTTTTTGCAACCAAGTTGATCATATTATTAGATAACCTAAACATGTAATTTTCTCTTTTTCCACTTAATTTACATTTTAAAGTTGCACGATTCCGCACTAACTATTAGTTCCTGTTCGGATATGTTCAGAAAAACATGTAGTTAATTATAAATTAAATTCTTGCTATTTTTTAATACGTTTTATTAATCGATGAAAGTTCAAATTACTGTTCTATTCCCAATGGTTGAAGACTTAGCATGTAATCAGCAATACAAAATACATTGTTATATTTCTCGCTACAAACGCTTTATTATATTGCGCAAATTATTGTTTTTAATTCCACACGGGCGATAGAAATCTTTTTATTAACTGACCCAATTACATTCAAGAGGCATTCGAATAAAACAGTTGCAGTAACATAATCGACAGTTGCCTAATGACACCATCATACATCATCATCAAATAAAAGATTCGAACAACTGGAGCACCTGATTACGAATAATTCTCATACAATTACATAACCGCACGGTCAGTTAACGTGACGATTTAGTGAGATCTTATGAGCATAGCTCATTAATAATGCAAAGAAAACATCTCCTCGGTTATTACACCCGAATTCATGCATGCTAAGCAGTGATGGTTCTTTTGTGAGTAAAAGTGAAAACTGAGCGTGCGTCATTGTTTCTGACTGAAGTCTGTATGCCTCCTAGGTGTGTGTAGAATGCTCTGCTGTCTGCTAATGTCAAAATCACATATAAAGCAACGAATGTAAAGGAAATGGCGACCATTGTCCATTTTGTCGGATATTTTTTCCCAAGTACTTTGCTATTTTTCTGGTTGTTGTATGAAAAAAACGTTTTGTAGCGATGTCTTTTATGTTAAAACGGGCGATCGAACTGGTGATTCGCTTGATTGTTAGCTATTACAATATATGCACAGGTTATCAGTTGTCCATGCTTTCCTTATAGCTTTTAAAAGATAAGAAAGTAGACTGTAGACAAGAACGGAGAAAGATGACTAAAATGTCACATGGCTCCGACTCCTCTACTCACTGTACGAAACACAGCGACCTTTGTGTGTTACAATTTGACTACGAGCTTCCATGTGGGTGTAGAATCTTCCCCAGTGTGACTTGGCTCAATGAAATTACTGCACCGATTTAAAAAATTATTTCACCGTTAGACAGCTGGTTTGAGAGATATAGGCTGTGCGTACTGTATATTGGCCATGGAGAAAGCCGGGGCGAAACGCTATTAATAAAAATTAACAAAAAAAAATGTAATTTACAGATGTTCATTAACATAATTATTCATGTTTAAATCTTTAAATGTTAATATATTTAATCCTTTTATCTACTAATATAATAGATGCCAAAGTATGTGAGAATATATGTGTAGTATGTTCGTGACTTTTTCTCTCGAAAACCAATGAACGGACTTTGATGATACTTGGAAATGATATAGGTTAAGTTCAGAATAACGTACACACTACAGAAGTACATGCATTTGCCCGGATTTGTCGGCCTAGTACAAAAATAGAATCAAAAATAATTAAATATCTTTATTATTCATCCACTCCGAAGCGAGTTTCTGGCACATCGGAATCGGTTATTTTCCACGTGTTTGCTGCATGATGTGTAATCAGTTATGCAACAATTATAGATATTCATTAATTACTCATGATGATGTGTTGATTGTATAATGTGTAGAATGTAATGAGGTTATTAAAACGAGACCACCAGAGTGTAATCTATGGTGGATTGGAAACGAATGCTTTTTTCATATAAAAATGTTAGCATGGGTCTTAGTCAATATAGAACGAAAGAATAGTTTATAATAAGAAGTGAAAATGTTGTTATCGCTATTTTGTCACATAGAGTGAATGTTTAAATATTATAAATTATATTACATAATATTTAAATATTCTAAATTGTGTACGCCTAAATTGTGGACCAATTTTACACTTAGATAGTTTGTGACTCAATAAAGACAATATATAAATTCTTTCCAGAAATCTCTGTCTTTTACTTCGCGTGCGAAGCCGCGAACCTGCGAAATTTAGTACTACATATGTCTTATATATATATATATATATATATATATATATATATATATATATATATATATATATATATATATATATATATATATATATATATATATATATATATATATATATATATATATATATATATATATATATATATATATATATATATATATATATATATATATTTATTCTGAATGAGCAAGTAATGGTTAGCCATAAAGTTTAAAAAACTTTCGCTATTCATTATAAATCTTGACAATGGCAATGAAATAAAAGATTCCAATAAATCTATCGATGAGTCGTATTGTATTTTTGTCTGCGAAACGAATCAGTATAATGTTTATATTCGAAATTTACATGTTCATTGACCTCTTGATTGATGTGTGAGTAAAAGTTCGGCATAGAATAAAACAATAGAGAATAATATATTATAAAAGTAAATGCTGTGAAGGCAAAAAATTTATTTATACGGATTTATTGCAAACGGGTTGGTATTTCACCTTTAATTTCAATAAGAATTGAGGAAATTTTTACTTTTTTTAATTGGTATAATACTATGTAAAGAGCACTATTAAGAATATTAAGTATATAACATAATATATAACAAGTGATCTGTTCTCAATACATAGTAAAAGTATTGCATGATAGTCCATAAATTTCAATATTTTACACATATTTGTTTCTGTACATAATCTGCGCATACAAATAGCCCCGGGTTAGTGGGGCGGTAGGAACTGTCAAATGTGATAGATATTTGTTATGAAAATGAAGCTCAAGGTGATTGTAGTAATGCAATTTAAATTTCGACGTGTGTAGATACATTATATCCTTGTATTTGCAACGTGCATTATGCAAAATATAACACAAACAGAGGTCGGAAACTTATTAATATCATACATGCGAAAGTATGTTTGTTTGTTGGTTTGTCTTTTTTCACAGGGATTTTTTTATCACTCCCATAGTCTTTTAATATTCCACCCTTTTTCATGTTACCGAGACTGTATATTATTACAAGGAAAAATATATTAACATGTTATGTCAAATCGAGCGCTAAGCCCGTTGATTTCTTTTATGGGCTAAACTAATAGAAAAAGTACAGTAACATGTTTATGTGTTACTAATAAACTATTTGATTGTAATTGTATTACATATGTTATGAAACATGTAATAATATTGTTCATAAGCTTAGTATCTTATTCCCGGAATAACTTTTAACGGTTTTTATTAGCGAATTCTATTAACATTATCAATACTTATCTTCATAAATTTATGAATATATGTTGAGTGATATATCCAAATCCACTGACAAAATGAGTATTAATTACTAACATACATAAGTTACTTAAACTTATGAAATTTAAAGATGAAAGCTTATAAAATAACTGGTTATCATAGGCTTTAAATAATTATATCTCGAAAGCATTTCGTCAAGACAAAACCAGTCAAATTTATTGGTTTTGTTTCCGCATTTGTATGAGTTAAAGAAATAATTTGTAAATGTTGTTATACAAGTACGACGCTTACGTTATGAAAAAAACACTGTTTCCGCCAATAAGAATACTTCCTGTTTCTTTATAATTGCTTTATTAGTTAAGCTATTACCGTAATTCTGTTTAAGCTGTGTCTTATGCTTCTACAGACGAGGGTAATGTATGCAATATGCATGCTATTAAAGTGGAGGTGTGATTGTAGGGGGCTTTGTTAGGTATAAAGTGAGTAAGTGAGTATAATGCTGGATGTATATTTATTATGTCTTTTAATATAATTCCTCATCAAACTATTAGCACTCCTGTTTTTATTTCAACAAACACAAAGAAAAATAAAATATATGCAACCTCTTTTACTACTTATGCATGAAAATAAAGAAATTTATATCTAAATTAGCACTAATTAAAAAAAAAAACAATGAAACAGTCCAGAGTTGTTGATTATAAAAGTAGTAGTTCATAATTGTATCGTCACTATATTAAGGAATTCTAATCTAAGGCTTCGAAATTGGAGTGTTTGCTTTACAACGTAAATTAATTATTTAATTTATTAATAAAAATAAATATTGCTTTGTTTAAATATTCATGTCATGTAACGAAAACCTTGGTCAACTTACAAGTCTTTATAGGTGAATTTACACCTCTCAAACATTTCGAACATAATTATAAATGCATCGAGAGTTGTGCAAATAACGAATAATTACAAACTTCGCAAATGGCGAAACATTGCAAAATTATATAAAACTGAAAAAATACCTCTTTTATAATTCAATTATGAAAGTTATTTAGCATATTGCGTCTGAATTATGTGTACGTGATAGCTCAGTCACGATTCTGGTCATTATAACTATTGAAAATACATCAAAATACTGTTTAAAAGTCAACAACTCTTTGGAACTCATACGACATCTACATTTAGTTGATTTTTAATAAATTAAAGAATTGGTTTTGTTTGCATAAAATATTGTTATATCACAGATAACATAATACTGTACTAGGTTATATATAATTGTAACTACTTTTATATTGCCTGGAGATATAAATGATCATTTTCTGGATATATTCCACTCCTTGAAGAGTATATTATTTGGCATGAACGATTAGTGTAGTGGCCTGTAATATTAATATATACCTATTATTGGAAGTGACATTGGACACATCGATTTGATGACTATCTCGATTGAAATAGTGTGAAATAATAAGCTCAGAGTCATGAAATTAGAGGTCATTGCATCAATGCGTCGGATTTCTTATTCCATGTTACTTTCCGTTGCATTGCAATAGGGAAAGAATATGCGTGGTCGAGTACTAGGCTGCCCCTACTTGGTTTATGACTTATAGGACGAAAAAACAGAAAAACTGTCAACTTCAATCGGGTTGACCTGAATAAAAAGAGCAGCCTATGTTAATCGGAAAAGATTTGGCCTTCCAGTGGTATAAGAATATGTAGTAAACCTTTCCTCTATATTAGTAAACAGTTAGTTATTTAAATTAAGAATGCCTCAAATTAAAAATTTACATTCAATTTACAAAACTTCAAAATGTTACCCTCCATCTGATTATGACATAAAAAATTTGTGAATATTCAAATTTAGATGACTTGCATTATGTATATATTTTCTCACATACTTAATCAACTAGTTTAAATAGTACTATTGATAAATAATCTTATTAAACCGTGAGAGCTCCATACTTATAGAGGTAAGTGTGGGAATTAATTGCCATCCGGCAACCGAGCAGGAAGTATTTTGCAATCATTGTCAAATAAGATACCTTAACATTAATAACCGAATACTATTATGTCATGTTGATTCCTTATGCTATAGTATAATATGCATTGACATAAATATACAATGATAAAGAAGAAATAATTCTTAATGTTATTGCTACTTGCTTATTGTCGATAAAATGTATGCACTTTTACCTCCTATTCATTTTTATTATATTCTATGTAGTGTTGTATATATTATGGAAATGTCGACATATTTATGATAATTGAAGTTTATAAAAATATCTTACGCAATATGTCTGAATCGCGTAGAATGCTAGATTCAACAAATTTTTACTTTATTATATTATGAATACACAGATTTCAGAAAATACTGTAAACCGTTTAAACTTTCCCCAAAACTAAAAATCTTTCAGAAAAGTTAATTATAACTTTTCTTTGAATATTTATTTATTAGATAACCATTTTTTATAATTTATAGTTTAAATATTCAGTTAATTCCACTACCATGATACGCATGTACAATTTTTTGTAGGTACATTATTTTTCGCTAAATGATATGAAAGGCCATATGCATGCAGGTATGTTTTTCATAAGTCTAGACAAAGCTTAATATTCCATTGAAAATTAATGACACATGGTGTTGTCTATTGGAAGCTAATTAGCAAATTATATGACATCACTGGCACTAACAAAATATAATATGACAGTATCTCAACAATATAAAAATACACCAAAAATTCTGATAAATTGAATAATTCACACAAGTGAAAGCGATCACAGTTCACGTAAAGCACACCCAAATTAATACAAAAACATTAACAGCATTTTAGAAACCACAGTTATTCCGGCCAATTAATTTAAAAATAAACGATTACACAACACTCATTTGGATACATGAAACTGTCTCTAGCATTGTAATAGTACATAATAGTGTAATTTTTGAAAGAAGACGCGGGAGGTTCCCATCTTTGTCTTATTAGGAGACTACGTGATGCAGATCTGTTTATCGAATAATTGTTTTTATCAATACTTTACCATTACATAAAGTTATAGAAGTGCCCTATTAGGAAATTGTTTTTTATAGTACATAAAATATAAAGTAATTAAAATCTTATCGCAAATGAGGATTAATTGATTAGACTATAAGATATTGTTGCCATTAATTCACGTAAATAAGATGTTCAGACGTTCAAGATGTTTAAAACAATTAAAGGATTACTTTCCTGATATAAGTAGTAAATTTTTACAGCGAGAAACTCTAACATTTGTTATTTCATGTACACATAATGATCATTCAATGATTTCCAATAAATACTATGATTACACTTATAGTGCAAAACTTATACATCGGAATCATCTCATTAGGAATAAATATTATTTAAGCAAATAAGTTTATAAATAGGCAAGATTCTTGTATTGGTTCATCTATGTAAATAAATTGAAAGCGCCACTAGTCATGAGAAGTTACACGTTCAACTAATAAGAGTGCGACTTTTGGCACAGCTTCAAAGAAGATGAAATCTTGGACGCGAACAAAACTAAAGTTAAATATCGATAAATAAATGTCATTAATAAGTTATTTACGAGAACAGAAAATTGTTAAATTTGGTTGACGCTACAGAGAAAATCAAAAAATACTTTTAATTTATGTAAAAAATATCAATTTCATTTTACTTTTGTCACATATAGCTCTTAAACAAAAAGCTAAAAATATAGTTACAAAATATATGGCCACATAATGCAACTGGTTCTGTCCTTCTTACCTTACCAAATTGCATTAGCCTTCGCTCAAGGGCTGACTGTCCTGCCAAGTTCGAGTGAAAGTGTGCAATTACATCTGTTGTACAAATTATAGTTCGCTTTAGTACGAGCGTGCTTTCGGATAGCGCATCTTGTGAACTCTTCCGAGGTATAAAAGAACGTAACATAGTGATTCACGAACCCATTGCTTTACGTATTCGACCACTGGAACACGAAATCAGGTACGGTGATCTTGTATGGTAAAATAATGGAATCGATTTTGAGCTTTTTGTGTACAGGATTACAGCTTATTGTAGCATGCTAGATGCATGGTGTGATAGTGTTGTGCGGTGAAGTGTAGTGATTCAAAGTTTGTTTTCTTTTGACAGAAGTGAAGCGGCTTTTATTATCCGGTAGCAACGATGCGGTGGATTACTTTGGTAATGTCTTTATTTTTTATGTTCAGTATATAAAAAGAGAATAATGGAATTTCAACCTTTTGAGTAATAGCTTTTTTTTAAGAGATAATTAAAAAAAAATTGAAGCTTTTTAATTTGTATTTTTATGAACTAATATTTATATTGCCTCTAATACAATACATGTATAAATAGATATACAATTATTCTCATAAATATTCTATGCACAAAGCATGATATGCCTACCTTTACCTTTTAATACTATATAAATTAAGTAATAACATTAAGTTTTGTTAGTCTATTATAATCATAAGAGTTTATAACTTCGATTATATCTTCCTCCTTATTATATATTTTTAAACAAATATTTTGATAGCATATTTTTAAGTGTTAAATAGCAATTAAAGGAGTTATTCTATATGACAGATGATTTTTGGATTCGACTAACGGTCGGAACGGTACGTTGGCAATCAAAAGGCGGTCACTTGCATCTCTCACCTACTTTTTTGTATGCAATCTAGCTTCACCTTAACTGATTCCACGATTGAACTGTATCAAGCGATATGTAGTCCGTTTAGCTTCAGTTACAAGTTTATTAGAATCACTGTATACGAAAAAACCAATATAGCAACATTTTATTTTTTCTAGACTGTATACTGTATGTTTTGTTTCTAAGGTGTATATCACTACATAGTATAAAACAAAGTCGCTTTCTCTGTCCCTATGACCCAATGTATGCTTAAATCTTTAAAAAATTACGCAACGGATTTTGATGGGGTTTTTTTTTAATAGATAGAGTGGTTCAAGGAAGGTTTATATGTATAACATCTATTTAACTACGTCAAATTTAACGCGTGCAAAGCCGCGGGCAAAAGCTAGTATATCATAAAATTAAAATAGATTTATTGTGGAAGTATGCATATGAATCCATATCAGAGTTATTAACAAATTTAGGTAACTTAAAACTCATCCGTATAACTTATAATACAATTAGAATATTTTGCAAAATGATATATAAGATAAATATTAATAAGTCCGTTTCATTTATTGTAAGTATAGGAGATAACAATGATTCAGGAAATAAAGGATTTTGATAAAATAATAAATGAATTAATGTCCAGGGGAAAAAAGGGTATGAAATTTGTCCCACGGAAATTTATTTTGACCAGGCGGCCGAAGCTGCGGGCAAAATTAATATAATATAAAATAATAATTATATTTAATCGTTCATTAATTATTCTCTAACCGTCTGCTTTTGCTCCTTTTTGTGTTAAATTCTGAATAGAAGCAAATAAAAATTTTCAAAATTAATTATGTAGCTTTTTTCAGCTGTAAACTATAAAAATATAAATTCATTGCACGTTATTTAAAGTCGTTTCTTTCGTAAACTTATATTTTATATGAAAGAAATAATTTTTTTTCCGTGTCATATAGAGACTTATATTTATGATTCATTAACTATCAAAACATACAATTTAAATTGTAAAATTCAAGACGCACTGACACTTAGAGGAAATAGTAATTATATTGAACTTTAATATTTGCAATTCAATTCGATTTGACATTTCACCTGTTTTGGTTCCCGCACGCAATCATGTTTCTCAGTGACCCAGATAACCGTAGATATCTTAAAATAGACGAATATCAAATGAAAATAGCAGTAATTGAAAAGAAAATGTAGAAGTGATACAGAAGGCAAATAGAGAACGTAATTTTATAGAATTCTCAATGTCCATCCATCTCCATTACATGTAACTATGGGCTGGTAATCAAATTATTATTAGAATCAATTGAAATCTGTGTCAATCAATCAGTGTAGTACTGATCATATAATTTTATTAATTATAACTCACACACCGACCTTTCTATACAAAAAATTGTTACAAAATTTACCTACACTATATTGCTCAGAGAAAATCACAATAGGCGTCATGTAATCAAATAATATATAACAATAAATCTTCTGGCCTACATATTTGGAAGGAAAACAATTATAGTAATTATTGGATTGCGCAAAAAATAATGATGGGATATTAGTCTATTTTGAATAGAAGTGTTGATTGACGATGCAATCGCTTATACCCAGCACTTATAGCAGACAATAGTCATTTGTTTTGACGAATTGCTACATTGAATTCAATATAATTTTTGTCTCATCAATTTCATCTTTGTTATAACAACAAGTCAAGCTAGTTTGATACTATTAAACTGTGTTGTTTTGTAAGTTTATAAAGAGAATCGACAATGCTTCTAGCATTGTAATGATCGATAATTTTTAGCTACTTTTTTTTTTGGATTGGTACTTTTACTCGTTTCCAAATTAAATCGCAAATTCTGAATGCATTCACGAGTGATTGAATTGTAAAGTTTGGTGACTTTATACAATTTTCTTAGTTTCTTCTATTATTTTACCGAGTGTATGTATTTTGTAGAAAGTATTTATATAGAGCATAATATGGATTTTCGTTGTGTCAGTTTTGAAGCCTAAAAATAAGGAATAGAATAATAAATAATTCGATGAAAAAAAATTAAGGTAATGGGGCGCGTGAGTTTGTAAATGCAGTATTTATTTCCTTTATTCATTCCAAAGATCCTGTGAATCATAGATTTTGATAAAAAAAAGGTTCTCCTTGCATCACTGACTTTGTAATCTTTATATGTCTAAAGCCATATTTATCTTCTAAATATTATGAACTGTGAACTTTAATCATGAACTCCATCGGAATTAAGTTGTATCGTCTCTTCCCATTTGAAAAAAAACACGCATTAACCGCTGACATCGTAGCAGCAATGACCATTTGATCGTGTGTTGATTATGATAATGGTTCTATGACATATCACTAGGATTACGGGCAGGAAATATATTATTCAGTGCCAATCCCGTTGGATACTTTCTCTTTTATGTCGATTTATCGCGAATCTCACTTTCATCTCGCTCTTCCAACACGTAATGTGCATCATTTGTGCATGTACGGACCAATATCTACGTAAAGCAGAGATCATATCTAAATGCAGCTACATGAGTTTCATTAATTAAATTCTAAAGCAAATTTTCAGTGTATGAGTATATTTAATCAGGTGCTAATAAGCGACTAGTAACAGTTTGATATAGGTACTGTAGGAAAAAGAAAACAGAACTTGAGTCTTAATCAAACTGTACCTAAAGAAATAATTATCGTTTTATCGAATCGATGATGTGATGAACTATTAATGTTTTATGATATATGAACTATAGCTAATAAATAAAATTGTATTTGCTAGAGACAATTCACGTTTTTAATGGTCTGTAGAGAAAATTTATATAAACGTCTAATGATAAATTGCAGCGGCAATTACACACTCTTACTTATGTACCGTCTTCTTTAGTATTTTATCCAGTACAATATTTTTCCTATAGTTTCTGTATTTGGTTTTAATAAAAAAAATGGGCTATGATATAGAAACAAATTAATTTAACTTTTTAATTGATGTCATTACGTCGTATACAAACTGGAAGTATAAATAATATAAATAGATATTAGTCAATACGCAAAATGTATTATATCATGCTCTGTAAGAATCAATTTAAATTTTAATCATGTTAATGATTTAATAAGGTAGAAAAGCACAGGGCACGCCGGGTCGATCGTATTCATAACTCGAGAAAATGGTTGCATAAGCTACACATTTGTAAACAAGGTTGTATGAGTGGGCAAATTTTTATGTCTTCGTGGAAACAAATCGGTCGTATAAATCTCTACTTATGTTATAATGTATGCCAATGTAACTGTGACTGTGTGGTGAAATCCGATACAGAAATAGTTTGAGAGCAATGTATGAAGGATAGGATTTTATTTCGGTAGTACTACTGAAACGGGAACTATACGGGAAAAGCTACTAGATTATAGAAGCACTTGTTTTAATAACAATTGCTTCTATAGTACGTCTGGAATCATTGAATTAAAAACGAATAATAATGTAACATCCAACACTACGATTGATGAACCACACAGGATAATATTTTTTCTGTAATAAGTATATTTGTAGTATTTGTAATAAGTATACCTACGTACAGTATGTGCTTGACCTGATCGTCAAGTACATATTATAGTTTACATCACATGTTGCGGTTTGTGTGGCTCAAACAAAATGAGACTAATATTACAGCAACAAAAAGTATATGATTTCACCCGGTCTAGTATTATATTATCTGTGACCCGGTGTTCTTAAAAAGGCGGAGGCTCTCAATTCGTACTTAATTATAATGCTTGTGTGTAATTTTTTTTTCAAATTCTTAATTGATGGACGTATTTGTGTTTGACAGGTAATTCTTTATATGTCATTCAGTTTCTCAAATTCTTTTAGGTGGTTAGGAACTGAGGTTTTATTGTTCTTGTTAAATTTATTATTAGAATTTTGTATATAGTAATATGCTATGAATACAAATTTTCTTTTTAAGGAAAACATACCGTTATATCTAAAATTGCATCAGCTTTATTTATGTATGTATCTAACATTAGACGATTGAGATGGCATTCTATGAACGTTCCGCAGTGTGTCGTAAACACTGTCATATATTTAAATCCGTGTAATGTATTATGAGCTAACTCAACATTACTTTTATTGCATAAATTGTGAAGCAACTAAAATTTCTCATCTTTAAGCCTACCGTATGGCTTATTGCCAAGATGTACATTATATAAAACTTATTTGTGTTTGAACACATTACAAAAGTCTGTAAGCTTTATTTATTTATTGACAAAATATCATATTTCAATCAATGAAACGAGAATATTTCCATTTGAAGCTACTAATTATTCTCAGGCACGCAGTACTAATACATATTATCTATTTAAACTTTATGTTATGAAATGCATAATATCATGACTTTCATAGTGATATGATTTTTAAAATATCATTAATAACGTAGGATTTGTGTGTACAACAAAAAATAAGCTGTGCAGGAATTAGGCTGGAATATAACACAATATGAAATATTTACTGATTTCTTGTGGTATATTTTTAAATCCCTATATGATATTATGCAAATTAATCATTACCATTCTTCAATTTCAGATATTATGCTGCACGCTAGTTTCTATAGCAATTGCTGACCCGGATCCCAAAAAGTACAAGCCAGAAGCAGTGGAAAAAGACAAAAAAACAGGTGCACTTAGTGATGACGAAAGAAAATTTTTACGAGAAGTTGAAGAAAAGTTTGGAGTTAAATCTGATGTTCCTAGCGTGAAAAAGGGAGACGTAGAAATTAAAGAAGATGAAAAGAGCAGTAATGATACGAAACCTGTAGAGCAAAAACTAACTTTCCCTGCTGTAATTGCCATAGAAATAGTTAATGATACAGACTCTAAATATAAAGGAAAAAGAACAATTGATGCCAACTTAGGGTACGGTTATAAGACCAATAATGGATATACTTACAGTTATTTTGGAAAATCAGCGCAAGATAAAGGAAAGTTTATGATTTATCCTTACTCACAAGAAGATATTCCTGGACATCAAACTATCTACAATTCTGATTATATGCAAGTTGGAAGCAAGTATCAAAAAACTACAACAAATGTAGAAATACAACCTTCCCAAGCTTATGAACTAGTACCTGTTAAAGATGAGCATCCATCTTATGATTATAAGAAACCTGAGATCGAATTCAAGACTCCTTCACCACTAACATCACAAAAATCAAACGAATCGCCTTCATCAACTTTGTACACTACATACAATGGCCAAGAATTCTCAGGTTTAAGTGCGCAATTTCCTACATTAATGCCGAATTATTTCGTTAACCCCTCGCAATTGCTTACTAATCCCCAATATCAGAATGCTGGATTAACACAAGATGTAATACGATCTCATCAGTCTCAGTTAGGTCAAAGAATAGTACCTGTATTGGTATTAAGAATACCAAGTTCTTCGATAAAGAATCCTTCAGCAGAGCTTTACGCAAATCTACCCAATAATTATCCACTATCATCTTATCTAAATAATGTCAATTTACAACAGTTGGTAAATCAATATTTCAAAAAACATGGTTATTCATTCGCTCCCCAAATCATGGCTTATCAAAATTCTCCAGTAGCTCAAACTGAAAGTGAGCCGCAACATTACGCTAATCCATATGTCAAACCTTCATACACCCAGGCTGATTACTCAGGCGTTCAGTATTCTGCCGTTAAACCAGTAATGGCTAGATATCCTTCTAGATATAACCAACCAAAATATTTTGTGGCACAGCCACAATCGCTCTATCGTCAACCAACACAACAACAGTATGAGTACCAATATCAATATGTACCACAAATGGCTGGACCGTCCCAGGACCACTACGTTCAACCTCAATATCAACAACCGGAACATATACAGCAGTACCAAACCTTGCACACTACAGTTCAACAGGGTGAAAACGTTCCAGAATCATACAATGTTGAGTACAAGTCACCGGCGGCTAGCCAGGAAGCTTTGCCAGCAACCTATGATACCCCTAATGTAGAACAACAAAGCAGTATTCAGCCGAATCCATCGTATTATTCCTCAGCCGATGTAGAATCTCAGTACGAAGAGGAAAGTGAAAACGCAGCATATTCTAAAGAAGCAGTACAGTCGAACTATGACCATGGTAAAACAATTCCTACTTCATATACGTCTAGTTCATCAAGTCAAAAAGATACTGGAGTATCAGTAATTCCCTCACGTCTTATTCACACTGAGCAATATGAAGAAAGTAGTGGGGTCAGTCCGGGACAAGATGTATATTCCTACCAATCGCATGCCGCCGCAGGCCAGTCACCAAAAGGATTTGCGCTTTCTGAAAACTACCCAAGCAAAGATCATACGATAGCGACAGTGTTTCCGTATCCGTATAATGCTCCGCAGAAACCGAAACCAAGCGTTCAAACTGTAAGCTATGTTACTCCAATGCCATCTGCAAAATATCAATCTCAATACAAAATCATGGTGCCACAAACAGTATTCAAATCACCCAACAGTGAAAAGATATCTTATGTGAATTCGTCACCGATGCATTATCTTCAAGCTGGACGTTATACTCAAGATGTAAATCCTGAGGAAGAATATTCAGTGAGTTCACAATACGTACCAGTAGCAAGCAAACCTTCTTATTCTCGTAATTACCACTCCCTTCCGAAAAGAATGTCCAAACCAGACAATAAAATGGAATCTTCTGTGAAAGTCGCTGTGAAAAAGCAAGGCGCGAGAAGTGAAACGAAGAAGTCGTCGTAAATATTATAAAACTGTGGAAAATTGAGTTGTAAATATAGATGGTAATTAAATTTAGTCAGAGTATTGTCATATTTAAACTTTAAAGAGAAGTTCTGTTAACGGTAGTATAAGATAATAAAACAAATTATAAACTTCTTTTGGGACTAATAATTATGTAGTTCGTCAAAACTGACTTTATATTTAAATAAAAGCAACTTAGGTATTATTACTCTTAGTATATGACACAGATTTCAACATAAAATTTATAACTAAACAAGAGTAAGGAAACTTTGAGTATTATTCAAATTATATCGAAATGAATTAATTTATTTTACGTCAGTATAAGTGACACAATCTGACTGTTAAAACGTGCAATATTTTAAAAATTACTTATAGATAAATGAAACGTTATGTTGTTATTTTGAATAAAACAATATTTAAAATGTGTATGATTTTTATTTTCCTTTTACACATATATTCACTTACATAATTTGAACAATTTTATTGTAATTTTTACGGAACTCACATGTCAATAAATGCATCGAAACATTGAAATGGAAAACAGAAATATTAGAAATATATGACTATAATTACAATTCACATTGGATCAAAATGGCATCTAGGCGATTGCAATATTTAGCTCATATGGAACACAAATTATACGTTTGACATTTTGAGAAGGAGCGCTGTAATCGTTATCTTATAAGTTGCATTATATTTATACCAAGTTTAGCTTACCTTCAAAATATATATTCTTGAATATTAATGAATTTGACGATTTATACATATGTATATTCTATCCTCTCAGTAATACTTACCTAGACATTATCAGTCTGTGCCATCAAACTGTTACACATATCTAAAAAAAAACATTTGGAATATAAACTAGTGTATCCCAGATTTTGATACTATAAAGCTACCAAAAGATAAGCTTTATGACGTCTGACAAAATATATGATCCCAGATAATGAGGCTGGCAATGTTGAATATTATTTTATTACGATTTTGTATATGAATCAACCATAGAAAATAAAACAAAATTAACAATATTTGTAGGGTATCCTTATCATCTAGTATCTGCAAATTGGCATGTATGTGGGCATTTAATTCAGGTTATACATAAAAACGCTTAAGGTCCCGCATGGTATCCATTAGAAAATTACCGAGATCTGGCTCCGGGCTCTCACTTTATTTATTAAAAACCTCCAATCAAACTAACTATATGGAAGCACAAAAAAATTATCTGAATTATTGCTGCAATCTTCATGTGTAATAATGAATTATCAAATATTAAAAACCTGAGTAGTGATAACCAAACAAAAAACCATATCTATTTATCAATGTGAGTGCATTTTTTGAAAACTTTTGGCCATTATCATAAAATCCCATCCCAAATCCCAAAATTTATCGATTGCCCTTCACATATATTTATCATATGGTCGAAATGTTTATAAAGACACCATATTTGTCAAGCTCTGACGATAAGTTTAAAGATTTTGGTGCAAGAAACAAATTAAGGTAAATTATTACAGTTCATATTCTGTGAGGATGTGTTACCTCTCTCAAAGAGAGCTGGCTCATTACATTTCCAAGCGGGCTCGACTCTCACTTAAACCTGGAAGTGGGATGAATAAATTTTCAAATGTAGAATACATATTTAAACCAAATAACCAATCACAGATAATGTACCAATGCTATACTAGGTTCAGTGGAACTCAAAGCTATTCAAAACGCTGATTATTATATATGAAAAATACTCATTAAATCCCTGAACCGTTTCTTTCTATTAGATAAATTCTGCAACGCCGAGTACGCCCCTAATAGACGACCCGCCTGTATATCTACAAAAAAAACCATGATCCTACTATTTTTCTCTTAGCAAAGATGTAGTTATAAAGAATATCTATTAAAAATAGTGAAAAGTCATAGTTTACCTTTGTAAGTAATAGCTATAAATAATAATATATAATATTATTTAACAACCCTATTTAGTTGTTAAATAATATCTTCCCTTAAAGTACTTTAGTACTCTAATGAATTAAAAACTGAAGGGTCAAACAAATCTTGGTATTAGACAACAATACTTATGAATGTTGACGAATTGGCTTGCGCAGTCCAAGTACAACAGGTTTCCAATGGGATTACTGGGGTAAAAACTATCTCGTGTCGTTTCTTAAGTCTCATATTCTCTCTAAACTAAATATTTATCCAAATTGTTTCAGCGGTTTAAGCAAGAAGAAGAGACAGACGCTTACCATTATATTAGTAATCATTTGATTAACCACACAGGTCCTACCTCATTACTTAAATGTACTTCTTCTTTAAGGTACATATTTATACATTTCGGCTTCCTGAATCAAGTGTCA
Organism: Zerene cesonia; assembly: GCF_012273895.1. Taxonomy (NCBI): domain Eukaryota; kingdom Metazoa; phylum Arthropoda; class Insecta; order Lepidoptera; family Pieridae; genus Zerene; species Zerene cesonia. Next base: position 3,107,018 of record NC_052117.1, read on the forward strand.
CTAATGATAAGTTAGTCGCGCCCTTTCCTGATTCCGCACAGCAATGCGGACCGGACGATCAGGAAGGAAATACGAGGGGAAAGTAAAACCTTACTTCTTTTGGATGTTGCTGTCTAAAGCCTAGGCCTAAGAAAGTATTGTTACGTAAGTGTGGCATAAAGTTTTATAGACCAGTAGTCGTTAATCACGACTTTGTTTATTTTTGTCCTTCCGGGTCAATTTTGGGGCTTTTATTGTAACAAACATAATAGGGACATGAAATAAATAATGTATAAAATATACACCTGTAAATGTGGTAAATAATTTAGTATTTTTGTTAATTACATCACACCATGCATCCTTATCCATGTTCATTTTAAAGATATCGAACGATTTTCACGTGCTTCAGTTGGAAAAACTAGTAATATTAAAATAAACAACATTATTTGACTTTACAAGTGTAATTAGGTTTTTCGCAATTAAATGTGGGCTTTAATCATTCGTTTATTGATAAATTGTATTTTTTACATATATATCTATCATATATATGCTTTAATCTTAATTAATATTATTCAATAGCAGAAATGCGTAAGATTAAAAAGCGTATCGTTTATTTTTGTGACACAATAATAAATCAGTTTAAATGTTTGTAATTAAACAATCATACTAGTTTTCACACAATTCGCGTGTGTAAGGCGAATAACAAATTATATACATGTTATCTGTTCATGATCGAGATAACAGTGACATGAGGTATCTTTGTGGACAGTAAGATTGTGTAGTTTATATAACAAATGAGTAAAAGTATTTTTGAAATAGATATTAGTTCCTGAAATAAGCACGTTTAAACTAAAGAAACTTCAGCCACCTTTTATTATGTACCTAATAGAAATATCGATAGAATTCATTCTTTCATTCATTTTTCTCTTATTCATTGTTCGGTAATAGTTTAACGACAATATTGGATAAAAAAAATTATAGATAGATTTAAAATATTAAGTAACAAACAGGTAATATTATGCAGATGACGTTTAGTTTCCTTGCGATTTTTACAAGGGAACAACAGAAAAAAAAATCGTAGATGTCTTTATAAGGTATATCTAAATATTTAAACAATATTCATTAATTACTATTAACTTTGCTATAGTTTTCGCTGTAAGGTGAGTTCTTGATTTTTATTAAAAGCGAAGATGAAAAGGTGGTTGACTCTGTTTATTATTTATGATTCCAAAACGCCGTAGAATTAGCGACGGCATCGAACTCGTAAACACAACGCAACTGCGTTTATTGCTGTAGGCGCTTTTTAGTGAAATAGCACTTTAACGCCGAAGAAAATTACTAAGGAAATATCTAACTAAAGCAATATTATGCTTATTATATTCCATATTATCTTCAATTATTAAGCTACAAATATTTTATTATTTTTTATTTATTACTCTTTTTTTTTTAAATATATTCCTAATATATATATAGCAGTTTAAAAGCACAATATGCTATATAAAAGAATGATTAAAAGCAAATCTACTATATTTTTCTATATACATTCATTTGCATAAATAAATAGATGAGATGAACAATAATACATAAGTGATCAAATTAAATTATTTCAAATACAGAAACGCAGCATATATCTTCTTATTAATATTGTAAAATGAAGTGAAAGTGAATATGTTTTAAAGCAAGCATCGTTATTTACCGAGTGCAGCGAAGAATTTATGTGGGAGCATCTAAGGAAGTGTACGAAGATGCACAGGCACTCCTTTATTTTATTACGGAGAAATTTAACATTTTAATAGATGTATTACAATTAATCTATTTTTTAATTACATCTTTGTAATAACTTTTCTTTATTAGAAGCATTTAAAAAGAAGTACTTTTACATTACCTTCTATATATGCCTATTAATAGATTGAACACCTTTAAAAAAATTTAATTTCCGCGTTGCATAAAATGAATATTTATTTACCGAATAAATATTCTAAAATAATAGAATACAGGCTTATTAATCGATAATAATGGCTCCTGAAACCGTTACTATATTTTATTAATAATTTTTATACATTAAATAACATTACATCACTGTGTCATATGTGCATTCAAATAATTCAAACCGCATAGAGTCTCACGTTGCCACCTGTACCGATAAATACTAAGGGCCCAGTTTGACTAGCCACCCTGCAGTAGTGTGCACTCACAATGCATGTGCATGTGCACCGCTTGCACACACACACACTTCCACGGTCCGCTACCCCCATATATAAACCTATCTCTAACTATCCTTGAACTTCATTTCATCACTGATCGACCATTGAAAACCACCCTTCAGTTGTAATATCTTGACTGCATAATTCTGGATTGTGTGTGTGTTTAAAATATGTGATTGATTGTCAAGGAACTGTGATATTTTGTGTAAAATTTGTTCCAAAATGAGAGCCGTATTGCAAACGGTAAGTAATAATTATTTGTGTCTGAAATACTGAAATTCATTTTTTTTTTTGAATACATCTACGATAAATATAACTGATTCATAGATGATTTTCATTGACACATTTTTTGTTCGTTTTAAAACTTAATCGGTATTATGTAATCAATCAATTCTCCTTTATGTAAATAATCGAATGATATGAATCGATCTCGACTAAATGTATAAAATGAATAATGTAATAAGTGTTGTAATATCGTGTCAGAGGCCAAGACTCTTAGCCGAAGAGTTAAATAAATACAATAAACAGATAAGTAGTTTATTCAAGCACAATTAAGAAGTACATTTTAACAGTTGTACGTATAATATATATATATATAAATATAATAAGTATAGCATTTAAATCGATTAATTGAGGAATTCTCAATGAGTACAGCGAGTAAGGGAAACATAAATATTTAAACACTTTGTTGTCTTATGCTTTAATACAATAATGACACAATGTTTGATACAGAAATTTGTGATTTAATTCTGAATTCTCTGAATTTTACAATCGGATACAACATACTCGTGATTTACTAGTGAGTTGTAGAATCATCTTTAGAATTGTATTATCATTTTGAGTTCAATGGATTAGTTCAGATTACTTAATAAAATAAGCTAATACAAAAAACACATCCCTACAATCTTTATTTCTAATACGTAATACGCGTATATAATGGAATCAACACGGAAAAACCACACGAAGAAAATGTTATTATTGATTTATTGCTCTTACATCATAATCGCAAGTCATTTGAGTCATTAGAATATAATATTCAAAAGTCGACATACTTTCTTAGGGATTTTCCGCCAATTTCAAATATTACGTACGATAGATTATAGTTTATTGAATATAGCATAAAAATACTGCATACGATTCAAAGTCGTCATATATTATAATATATTATAATAATTTTGGTTTATAGCTTTTTTAACTATTAAAAATTAGCAGGTAATTGATAAATTTCTGACTAATTCTCAAATAGTGCTGATTTGTATTCAAGACTGATTCAAAAACTTAAATAAAAAATATGTATTTAGAATCTTTCCACTGTTTGAAACTAGAGTATTATTGGAATGTTTCACTAGGTACTGATGGTAATTATTTTTGCAGTTAATTTAGGTCCGATAAAATATAAAAAATATGAATTCTTTGTGTATTAATTTATAATTTATTATTTTAATACTCATAGATTACTTTCAAAACCCTTATAAAGTATTAATTCGATATCTTATTTATCATATCGTATTCGAAATCTTCACAAACTTCTATCCAGTCGTCAATCCTTTCCTTATCCTTTACCCCTAAAAAGCGTGCAACTGTCTCAAATTGGTTTTATACAAAGCAAAGCTGTTTATTCCAAGATAAATGTACATAGCAATGAGTTAGGGAAGTTTAAAACATAGTGCTATAAAATCGGATGTAGTCACAATGGAAGAAAATGACAACAAATATGTTTAATAAGAGTGTGATAAGAGCCCATGGGCTCATATGATGGGCTCTTATCACACACAGATCAATGTTAAATCAGATGAATACAATTAATGACATTTCATTATGCTTCCTATGCAGGGAAATCAATGTGCAATCTAGATTTAGGATCTATTGGCTTTAACGCAATAATTAATAGAATAAGCAATAAAAATGCTAACAGTTTAATGAAAAAATCAAAAAGATAATTGCACTAAATACGTGGGTATTTCCTTTGTTTTGTTAAACGTTGCTACCGTATAGTTTGGATAACATTCATCACTTTTGTCGCTAAGGAACTGTCCATTGTTCGTAAGGTATTTATTAATCAATTTAATCTCTTCCGTTGCCGGAATATAATGTATTCCACTTTCTATATAGTATTATATAATATGACACATGGCCAAATTAGGTACGACTTACGAATCAGGCGCGGTATTAGTTTCGAAATTACATACTCGATGGAAATTACTAATAAAAGGTGTTTAGTGAATATTAGAGTTATACAAGGGAATTTTATTTCTATAATTTTATGCAAATACATAAATTGACACCGTACAAGCTTAATTTACCAAACATGTTGTAATACGTAGGTATTTTATGTATACCTATATATCATATAATATATTAAATTTCTCTTTAATCTGTTTTTCGTATATTATCGTATGTGACTAATTATGTAATTGAGAAAATAGAATAAAAAATATTGTTCACGCGGATGTGAAAAAACACAACGCAAAATTGAATACAATTAATGAAATGAAACCGAATTTAACAGATATGCTAATTGCATTGATTAAGTTTCGATTTCATATTAACAAAAAAATAAACTACAAGACGTAACGATAATTAACAAAAGGCAATTAGTAATAAGAACGACGTGGGATGCGAATCTGATTGAGTGCAATGTCTTCTCGTATGAAAGTTCGCGTGTCTGTTACGCTTTGAATCTTGCGTGAGTTTAATGCCTTTATGTAATTATTAAATACTTGACTAAATTAACCTTGGAATCGAGATGAATGGAATTAAGTACTCTTGCAGGTGTAATGGGATGTGAAACCTATTTGGAGACAATGTGTTGGTATATGTTAGAGGCAATTAGTGTGCTACGTTTTTTCACAAATAATGGATGGTTTGTTTCCGTTTAAATGACTTCCCACTTTCTAAAGTGTGAAGTATTTTGATGCATTTAATTTCTCAGTTATTTTCTTGTTAGTGTGTGTTACATGGTTTAATGATAAAAGAAAAATAACGAATGAAATTTTAATTTAGTACCCATAAAATATTCTGATTATACTCGCGACTTTATTGATAATGACATTTGCTGCTGTGTTCCTACTTTGACATATGAAGTGTTTTTCTTCTGCTATTATAATTTAATAATTAATAAGTATCGTTAACAAGTATTGACATATTCGCGGGTGATTGTTAATCGGCATAAAATTTAATTAAACCTTTCAATATTCCTTAAAAAATGCAAACTTATTCAAACGGGGACCGATATTTCAAGTTAGATATGTATAATTTATAGCTATTTAATAAAATTACGAAAAAATGAGCAACATCACAGCATAGTCCACGTATATTTCGTTATAAATTTATGTTAAAATAAACTAGGTTAAATGTGCGTTTACACCACACCGCCATAACACTAATATTGTATTTCATTTTGATTTGATCTCTCTTGGCTAATAGAATATGTCATGGACGGAGTGCACTTTACTGAGGAAAATTTTAACTTTTTAGTTATATGGAATGCTATTATAAATACTGATCGGCTCACCAACCAGAGTCGCGGGCGGATAACACTAAAATGTGATGTAAAAGAAAAATTTGAATTTTAAAATAAATTCCACGAAATAAACTATATGTTTCAAATGAACTATTTTGAACGTTTTATCAATTTCGGATACATAGTTGCACTTGAGTATTTAAATATATATATTTAAATATGTTGTATACTAATGTTTCTCGTCCATTTTTCATAGCCGATATTCTAGGAGGTAGCCCGATGGTAAGCGCTACCAACGTTCACGAACATTTGCAGAGGTGCAAGGGTATTTGCAGGCCTTACGCCAATGCAAATGAATTGCCGAATTTAAAAGTTATGGGATAATTAAATGATTGATGGATGGTATAAAGGAAAGGACTAGGAAGAGTAAGTGAAATTGCCCTAATTGTAAATAAAGAAACAAAGTAAATTCTCACGACACACACAAAATAAAAATATAATCTATTTCCTACAAAACATTTACTACGCTTGTTGAAAATGTTGTAACAAGTCAAAAGTCGTTTAGGGAAATAGAATGTATTTCAACGAAAGACAAAAGAAAAATACCTGATATAATCAGGAAATAAAATCTTTTTTTTTTTGCGTTCAGTTTCAGTTCATTTAGATCAGTTCGTCCAAATATCTAAAAACATAATTTGTTACAATTCAAACACACGAACTCGCACTCAAATATAAATTATTCAACTATGCTGCTTTTAGAAGCGCTTTTGAATCATTAAAATACAGAAACAAATTATTTATCACAGTTTCGGAAATCAGCATTATAGTACGTAAACTTGACTGAACAAATGATTCCAGCAAAATCAAATATACAATGAAAGAGACACAATTTTGCAATCAATTAGCTATTACATCAAGAACTGTATGTGCAATGTTATCGGAAACATCATAATTCCTCGTAAGACTCACTAAACAGGTAGTTAATGCGACATTATACGCTTTCCCCAATGAATTCCTAGTGAAACTTCTTTAAAAGGGCACAACGTAAGGGCAGAGAAAATACATCCCACAGATCTTGTCGCGTGACCTTTGACTTTGATTTAAACGTTTAATATCCTTCAATAGAATGTCAACACTTTCTAATAAATATATTATTATTAAACACAAGTTTAAAGTTGTGTTGCCTTGTAAGGATATATGCAAAGAGGGTTTGCTTGGGCTTATCTAAAGCTTTTATAGGACATTTCGGCCTATAATGTTGGATTCATTTACATTTGCGTTATAAATATGAGAGTTGCTCTCTGTTTCTATCCGTTTATTATATTATATGCAAAATTCATAGTAATTTGTTTCAGTTGTGGAAAAAATAATATGAAAAATAAATTATGCTAGTCCGGAAGATATCGCTTTAAGCGATAAGACCGCCCTTTATACTTAGATGTAATTTGTCTCTTTCTTTTTCTCGACTGTTAAATAAGTGCAATAAAGAATAAATAAATATGCTAGATTAAAAAGAGAAATAAAACTCTCGTGAGAGTCATGATATTGATACCGTTTAAGTTTTATATGAATTTATAAGAAGTATTGACTGCATTTTCTCATCATTTTCGACCTACACTGTTAATAATTCACAAACCATCGCAGCTTCAACGTTGTTCTCTGGGAATTATCTTTTGCCCCTTAACCCCGGACAATAGCTTTGTATGCATAACGAATTGAAAGCTTTAAGCGTACCGTGAGTTAGAAAGTGTTTGTAATCCTTTAAATATATTACAGTAATGATGGCAATTAAGTATATTTATAGATGAGATAGTTTCATGTCATTTAAGAATATTCCTTCAATTATAATTCTATAAATTGAACTTTATTTATTATATAACACGAGCTGCACCCCACGGTTTCAGCCGCGTAAGTTTCCTGTATGTTATTCCAGTTGTCCAGCTGTCTACGTACCAAATTTCATTGCAATCGGTTCAGTAGTTTTTGCGTGAAAGAACACACAAATCCTTACAAACTTTCGCATTTATAATATTAGTAGGATAGTAGGATTAGTCGGATTATGCCAAGCACGTAGATGATCGAGTTTGATGATGATGAACTGAATGAACTGAACGAAACCTGCAAAATACTTCTCTATGCTATGATATTTTCTCTCTAAAGAAAAGATAAATAGAATTAAATAAAAAAAATAAAGGAAATGTGAGATTCCTTTTAAATCTAATACAATAGGTCTTTAATAGTGTACTCGTATATCCTATGGATGAATTCAATATTTTTCAGGGAATCTTCAACAAAATTACGTTAAATATATGCGTACCTACAGCTTGCTTGCAGTATTTAAATTGTTATTAAGTATGTACATTTAATATCATGTTTGTTAATTATTTGTTGGTGCTTATGATTTTATGATCCCAATAATATTGTGGTCCCATTTTAATTTGGACATTTCAAATTATCAGAACTTGTCTGACAATTTGGAGGTAGTTTAGTTTTTTCCTAAAATAATTATACACATAAAAACAAATTATTTATAAAAAGCAGTGGTGGCTCAGTGCTGAGAACCTCGAACTTCAAAATCGATAAGTCGGGGTGCGAAACCGGGCGGGGGTGCAGGAAATAAGTTGATTTTTCAATTTATCTGTACATGTAGATAATATGACCACTGTTTAAAACGGTGAAGGAAAACATCGTGAGGAAACCGGCATGTCCAAAAATCAAAAGTTCGACGACATGTATCTGCTAACTCGCACTTGGCCAGCGTGGTGAATTATGGCCTGAACTCTCATAGGAGGCCTGTGTCCCAGCATTGGGCTGATGATGATGAATATTTACACTTTAATTCGTTTTTCAAAAGCGCATACATAGGATAGTAACTCTAACATGTCATAAATTTAGTATTTTTTAGACTAGGATCTCATAAGCTGCTGTTGCTGGATTAAAGTTTCACTATTGTCAATAAAGATAAATTTGATTGTTATAAAAATATGTATTTAACAGGGTGTGTTTGTAAAAATTTTTCCTCTTAAAATAATTCAACAATACGTTGATATTATTGACAGTAACCTTACCTATTACGCGGCGTGCCACACGTGTTCAACAACGTAGAAAAACATTGTATTCACGCATGTATTTCATTTACATTATTTTGTTTCAGATACGGATACTAGTGTTAGCTTTAGTTGTCCACAACACACACTGTCAAGATGGATTCAACAATCAGGACATCCTCCGCGTTCAACAAGTTGGGAACGACGGACACATCGAATCGATTACAGGCTACAGCAAAAACGTTCATGACCCAAATAGTCAGTCAATGGCATCCCTGAGCGTTCAGTATCAGGTGCCAAATGATGCAAACAATTACGATCGCGGCAGGACAAGGAAAGTTTATCGTATCAAAAATCCCTTCCAAGGCACACAAGGAGATGGAACACAAATGGACAGTAACAATTCACAAGATACAGGCACCGCGGCTAGTAACCAGTATGCTGGTATGCAGTACTCCCTACCACCTGAAGAGTTCTTGCAACAGATGAGAGCGGAAAATCAATACCTCCAGCAACAGCAACAACAGCAACAACAGCAACAACAACAGCAACAACAGCTATCAACACAAACTTCTGTTTATTCATACACGGCAACGCCTCAGCCCCAATATTCATATTCAACAATGACTGCTTCCAATTACGATAATCAACCCATCCAAAATATGCAAGAACAAAAGTCTATAAATTCGATGTATAACTCTAACGCAAATACATATCAATACAATAGTCCTAATAACTATAATTTAGATTCTCCGCATAGTACCCCAGCGCCTTCTTTCTTATCCACACCGAGTAATCAATATAATATTGGTACACCTACCAATACATTTGTTTCTAGCGCCTCACCCATGTATATAACAAGCCCACCTAATTTACAACCATATGTGTCATCTCCCTATACAAATACTCAAACAGGCACTGTAGACTATAATAGCAATAGGGTATCTACAATTGGT
>NC_052117.1:3117666-3189001 GCF_012273895.1 Zerene cesonia
TTTTTATATATATTTGCACTTAAAAATATTGAATCTTAGCTTGTAACTTAAATTTTCACTTGTAAAAAATCAGCAATATTAAACCAATGACACAGGTACAAAGTGAGTTAAACTTATTTAAAATTTCTTAGACCACTTCTTGGGGTGAGAAAAGCGATAAATAAAAGACTAATTTGATATGATATATTGTTTAAGATAAGAGTTGCGTGTGTTTCGCTTTCTGATCCCGCTGCTTAGTTGTTATTTTCGCGGCCATTCCATACAATCACAATACAATTCACAAGCAAACATAATTATTACGATGCTTCTGCAGAAATCAATCAAATTGAACATTCAATATAACGTAAAATATGAACGCTTCTTTGTTAATTGGTTTTATAAATCTTGTTTATCTAGATAAATCTTCGACTTCGATTTGCATTTCATAACTATTGATATCTATATCTTAATCCAGTTTACTGAGTGCTTGGTAAAATTTTTCTTATGCGCTTGCGTGTTTGTTTAATCCAATATGGAAAATATTGTCTCTAAACGTTAAGAGATTTTGCTTGCTTTAAGCCTATATGCACAATATAAGGAAGTGAATTGACGCATGCATGATAAAGTTGTTTTTTTATTACCTTATTTGTGTAGTGTATGTGTATGTAGAATTTTCGTATAATATTTGAGGGTTTCAGATTGGTAAGCATATAATTATCAAGAACGAAAGAAAAATTTATCAGACTCCATAGAGTCTTTATTTCTTTGATTTATCTACGTTTTCTCTAAGTTAATTAATTTTAAATAAAAAACAATTTGTTTTATCTCAACATTTGTTTCTGAATATTAAATGTAGAAATTATTCATAACGATACAGCGGTAGCGATCAGTGGGACAACTATTAAGTAACTCACAGCTGAATTAATTCCGATACATAATATTATACTGGTTAGAAAAGGAAGGAGAATTTTTGACCGCTTCTGTCACTTTCGATGTCGTCCCTGCGGCTCGATGACACCGATATATAAGTTTGAAGGAAATATCCAAAATCATACAAACGAGCATAGATAGTTGTTGAAGAAACAACTTCATTCGAGTGGCCAGCGATTAGCTAATCAGAATGGCTACTATTGTAAGTAAATAGTAAATGATAGGTTATCGCTCATATGAATATATGCATTTCGGTAGCCATATTGATATTATAACATTTGATATTATTTTCAGACAAAGTTGACGACGTTAGCTATCCTACTAAGCAGCACCTACGCTGGTATTCTCCATGGGCACGACCATTCTCATGATCTCCATAGTCAGGAGCACCACGATCTAAACAGCCACCACGACCTTCATGGCCATGCTTATCCACCAGCGCCCTTAGCCAGTCTATCAGCACCAGGCGCATATGCTCCATCATCTAGTTTTGCACCCAGCTCTTTCCCTGCTGGATCTCTGCCATCAGCCAGCTACTCTGGTGCTGGTTTCATTGGAGGTGGATCAATCTCAGGACACAACGGTCTTACTGAAGCTGCGATTGGATCGCCCGGATTCAGCGGACCTGGTTTCGGTGGACCCGGTTTGTCTGACGGCATTGGTGGTGCTGCTCTCTCCGGCCCCGGTTTGTCTGGACCTGGTTTAATCGGAGCCCCCATTGCTCCTCCTGTTCTCGCTGGCGCTTCATTACCTGGGCTCGGCTTCAACGGTCAACCAGCCCCTAACGGTCCTAAAGCACCTGTCATTGATGAAATCCATGGGCTCGCCAACAGCAACGGAGCGCCTATTCAATATCGCGTGCGTGAAGAGCCGTACCAAGTATTCCGTGAAGTTACACACAGAGTTCCCCAGCCAGTACCAGTGCCATACCCCCAGACCGTCCAAATCCCAGTTCCCCAACCTTACCCTGTTCAAGTGCCAGTTGTCAGAAACGTCCCAGTTCCCGTTGTTAAGATTCAACACGTGAAAGTCGACAAGCCCGTGCCATACCCAGTCGAGAAGATCGTGAAGGTGCCTTTTGAAAGGGTTGTTGAAGTGCCCGTAGACCATCCCGTACCCGTTGAAAAAATTGTTGAAGTGCCCATCGTCAAATTGGTGAAGGTTCCAGTCCCAGTCGTGAAGACTTACGCAGTTCCAGTAGTGAAGACTGTGCATCACAAAGCCCATGTTAGCCACGGACATGGCTACGGTCACGGACACGGTCTCATACATGATCTTGGCCATGGATATGGCCATGGTTACGGTTACGGACACGGGCACGGTCATGGCTGGTAAACAGAAGTTTAACACTTTGGATAAAATACCTCAATCACCATTAGCTAGTCTACTCTTCTGTAAATATTTCTTGTCGTTAGCTCATCGAGAGGCTGCAAGGTAGGGTGATAACTAAGTCATTAATTTAGGAACACAATGTGTATTCAATATTTTCGTTTTGTAAATAGTAAGTAATAATTAGAATGATTACTTTAAATAAACGATCCTCCAAAGAACAACCTTTTTCAATTTTTACCCCAGTTATAATTAACGAATATAAAAAAATGCTTATTTATTACATTTTCCTTGTAATAGAACAATATAAGTGTACTCGTTATTAGTTCTATATTAAAAACATTGAAATAAAAATAAAATTTACATAAATACCAATAAATATTCGTTTGCTAGTAGTAGTATTGTCCCTTTCATTGATTTCTATTAAACTAGTCATCAATCTGCTTATATAATATACCAACAAAGATTATGTTAATTACTAAAACTAGTTCAAACACCATTTACCTACATACACATTGCGAAATACTTATTTTATATAAAAAGTAAAAATACTTATATAACCCTACCTGCTTTAAACGGACTTTCAAAAAGGAGGACGATTTCCAACGTATTTTATTAAATAAATAGAAATCATGTCTTATTTTGACACATTTAGAAGCCGTTTTTTATATTAATATATTGCCGTGATGCTTTCAGGGTATATCAGAATATAAGAGCCGATATACGATATAATATAATATCGCTTAATTAAAAGATACATATTTTACACTACGTCGTTTAATCCAATCATTATACTTATTCGAATATAATTTGAGTATTAATGTTAGAAGAGCAATAATAAAGACATTATCGATATGATCTTCTAGTTAAGCCCACACATTTTATTTTTCCGTAGCAGACGTACAGGACTTTTTGATTGATTGAGAAAAAAAGTAACGAAACCTTTTTTGTTTCAACAAACTAACGGCTAAATACTATGATAACACTTATGAAACTTTAGTTTAATGTAAACAATTCAAAAGAAAACACTTAAGTATTAGAAAACTTGCTTTTATTACGTATTTGGAATTCTAAAAGTATTTCTTGTCTGTTTAAGTTTAGATTAGTAACTACAACCAGAAGAAATCATTAAATGTTATAGCTATTTATTTCATGAAATTACTGTTAATTCAATACATGTCATCACGCAATCCAGTTTCACGGGTCTATCTGGTTTCGTATATTTCCGATTGCATACAACCATAAAATTATCTAGATAATTAATCAACAAAAAAAAACCATAAACAAGACCGGCCTACACTTAAGATTTGCAACGAAATTACGTAAAGCCTGACCCGGAATAAAACCGGAAGGAGTGACTAAAATATCGGTCAAACGGTATTTTATTATTCATCATCACATTCCCAGCGGCCAGGTGAAATTAATATAGTTACAGAAACAGGTTTACATTTAAAATGTTACTCAATGAAGGGTCATATGACAAAACTTTTACGTAATGGAAGATGAAGCGTTTATCAAAACTGTAACTAATATATTTCGGATGCTAATTTTATTGCCTGTTGCTAAACGTTATTTATGGTTATTGGTTGCAAATCCTAGCTTTCTCGGTAAAACTCTCCGAATTTTCTGTAAATTATGTATATGTCTGATGTAGCTAAATTACCATTCCAACGGGACAGATAAATCTGTGTATCAGGACGTAATGTTTCTCAAAGAAAATAAACAAAAATAAAACATCTGTTATTATTAATAATATTCAGTAGTCAAATATTTTGTAAATGCCAATGTTGAGAGATGGCGACCTTTCCTCCTTTGAATAAACTAATTTTGTTTAATACATTGTAGTATAGGTTAAAAAAGGGATATGTAGAGATATAATAAATTTCATTACCATAACCGCCATTAAAATTATATCTATGATCGGAAGTAACTATCGGAAGAAGACATCGGTACAATAAATCTTATTCGTAATGCGTAGTAATTATTTGTAATCTGTACTCCTTAGTGCGTCATTCATTACTACTTACGACGGTGTTAACTTAGTTCAATTACTGAATAAAAATCTCAAACATTTTATCCGCATTTCACTTCATTATGTGCGCCTAATTGTTATTTTTTGTATTTATTTGAAGATCATTATATAATGTACATTTTAAATTTATATAGAACTAATTTTTTTAACAAAGAAATGTTCACTGAATTCCCACAAGCAAAACATATAATTATTTCTCTTCTTACATATTAAGTTTTTACGTAATGATATCTGTAAGAAAGCTTAAAAATGCATCCTCTTTCGTCAGCAACCAATTTTACTTCGCTCTCAAAATGTAGAAATAAACGTGTTTATGATTCACAATCCAAAAATGTCGGTTCAACAAAAGCTTATATAAGTGTTACTAAGAAAACTTCAATTATCCTACACAGTTCGAAGTATATCACTTTAGTCTTTAGAGATATTCTGGGTGATATGCCGAGAGAAGAACAATAGATCAAAGAAAGAAAATAGGTGTATTATGTATATCGCTAAATATCGCGTTTAAAAATTGAACTGGAAAATGAGTGTTCAATACTCAAATTAGGAAATAATTAAAATTTAAAAATGAAAAGTCACTTTATTTATTTTCAGTAGCGATTCGAATTACGAATATTTTTGTCAATCTACCTATATTTATGATCCATTTAAATTATACGCAATAAATGCAGCTGCAGGCTGGGTATTTATGTAAAGTGAATATAATTCTGCGGATTTGGACCGCGTAGTCTAAGAAAAAGCATTTTCATAAACTGCATAGTTGCTATTTCAGTGGTTTTGAGTAATAAAAACAAATTAAATCCAATCCAGTTAACATAAGTTCCTTCTTTGGTCAAAAACTACCTTTGTACCAAATTTCATCACAATCAGTTAAATGGTTTAGGCGCAAAGAAGAGACAGACAAAGTTACTTTTTTGGAGTGTTATGTCCAACGAATTCGTTAAAAACGAAGAAAGGTTGTACACTCAACTGAGCAGTACATTAATGTTTCTTGTAAAAGACTGAGATTTATAAGTAAATTACATTACTATTGAGACCGATCAAACTTATGATAAAAGCTATTACGTTATCAACAATTTATTTTCTTTGATATCGAATCATTACGTATGGATAATGCATTATGTCTCATTTATTTGGAACTTAACGAAAGTAGAATTCAGATCAATATTTAATTTTAATAAATAATTATCTAATGAACTTGCGTAACGTGATATTTCATACAAAACACAGAAGGAAGTAAAAATATTAGTAAAACGTTTTCTAATATGTATTTACACAGGTTTTGGTAAATACATAATGCTTGATCATCATTTTGTTCACATCACATATTATGTGGAAATATGACGAGAATGTTTTTGGGATTTTTATTTAAGATATGAAAGAAAATATTATTATAAATTAAAGTTTTATCTCTAATACTAAAGATTATTGAAGTAATCAAACAATACAGGAAGGATGAAGAAAAATAAAGGAAGATTTCGATGCACACTGAATTAAGTACTCACACAAGAATATAATAATTATTTTAAATATTGAACATTATTATATATATTTAAAACCAAAATGATTATTTATAACAAGAAAATAAACAGGAAATTTGAATAAAAAACGATTTTTATTATAATAGTCGAAAATTGAGGTAACGATTTGAGATCTTCCTTTTTTGAAGTTGGTTGGAAATAGAGCTCTTGCGATCTGATTTTATCGTTTTGATTTTAACTAAATAAAAATAAAAGAAACTGAAACTTAACACTTCGTGTACTAGAATCAAAAATCGTTTTATACTGTAAAGTTCTCCATATATCAGAAATTGGTTATTAACTTTATATAGTAGTGATAAATTGTTTACTAATATTGATTTTTGTTAAAAACTTTATCTTATGCTTTATTTTTAGCCAATGATCTATGATCAATTTATTATTAAAAATTTGAACGCTTTTAAATCATCACTTTCCCTAAATTGTATTTAATTATTTTGACATAACCAAAGCATGTACATATCTCTCCTAAAATTTATATGTGCGATTTAATATGTCCCATTAGAAAGATTTAAATTTTTGCCAAAGTCAAAGCTATCGATGTCATTTGTATAATTTATTCATGGGCGTCGTATCGAAAGAGTTGGCTCTATCACTTGTATAAATATGTGGTTTCGTTACGTTATCAAATCACAAACCACCCGAACTCGGAACAGAAAACAAGCAGCTAATTCTGAGCTGGCTTCTGGCGATTAGCTAAAAGCCATGGCGTTTGTTGTAAGTCTTCTATAGAAACTTGTTTGCAACGAAATTTTAATCAGAGCATACAACAGTCGGTTCATAACAGATTGATTGATAGTTAAAGTTCTAATATAAATAAAAATTGGGAATTATTTGTCGATACATTTCGAAGTAAACATATGAAACAGAAATGTTTTTAAATAATAGACGTGAAGACGTAAATCAGTACATGCCATAACATAGAATAATAACTATAATGTATATTTGCTCAAGGAAAAATATGTTTATGTTACAGGTTAAAGCAGTATTTTTCGCCGCGCTGGCATACAGCGCAAGTGCTGGTTATTTGTCCGGTCACGGCTCTGACTCCTATGTGTCATCAGCTTTGAATGCTCCATCAGCATCGTATGGACCACCTTCAGCATCATATGGACCACCAGCTGTATCTGGTCCTTCAGGCGCAGACCTTGGTGGACACGGAAGCATTGGTGGAGGATTAGAAGAGCACGATCACTCCGTTATCGAACATGGCCCATCTTTCAACGACCATGGCCCGTCTTTCAATGACCATGGCCCGTCTTATAACGACCATGGCGCTTCTTTCAACGACCACGGCCCTATCGATGGAGGAGTTGTCGGCGGTCCCTTGAATGGTGGATTTGTTCCATCTAACTTTGGACCTGCAGTCGATGGTGGAGCTATTTCTGGACCTGGTTTAGGTGGATCTGGTTTTGCTGGTTCAGGGCTCGACGGCTCAGCTGTTGGATCTGGTTTCGGTGGTCCAGCTCTTGGCGGTCCAGTCGTCGGAGGTGAAGTTGTTGGAGGACCTGTTGGTGGTCCAGCTATAGGAGGCCCAGTGGTCGGAGGTCCTGTTGGAGGAGCTATTGATATTTCCGGTCCTGCTGTCGGTGGCGGTGCTATTGTTGGTCAAGGATTATCTGGGCCAGGTGTCGTAACTAACGTCGCTGTTGGTGCACCAAGAGTGATTGGAACCAGTGTGACTGTTGGTCGCCCTGTCGCTGCTGCAACAAGGTACGAGCTCCAGTCTGTTGTCCAGAACATCGTCCGCCGTATTCCCGTTGAAGTTACTCGTCACGTCCAAGTTGCCGTCCCTCAAGCCGTACCCGTTCCAGTGCGTCAGGAAGTTAAAGTGCCAGTCCCACAACCCTACCCCGTCCACGTTGATGTCGTCAAGCACGTGCCTTACCCGGTTTACAAAACACACCACGTTGAAGTTGAAAGACCTGTACCAGTTGAGGTTGTCAGGAAAGTGCCTTTTGAGGTCATCAGAAAAGTCCCCGTCCCGGTAGAGAGGCCTTTTGAGGTGATCAAGAAGGTTCACGTGCCCGTAGAAAAGCACGTAGAAGTACCAGTTCCCGTCTGGAAGCCATACCCATTACACATCATCAAACACGTCACTCACTACAAGAAGAAGAGCTGCTGTTGGTGAAAAGTGAAAATGAGTCGTTATCGTGCCAAATAGTCAATAGCCTGTAAATATAGTCACTAGTTGTACATATCTTATACATAAAAATAAAAAGAAACATTTTTACAAATACGCCTGCTTTTTTTTTTGTTTCTGGAATATAAACATAATATAGATTTCTCTTTAGAACAGTTTAGTTTTTCTGGTGAAATATTAATTCAATACTAGTAGGAAGTCAAATTTTTCCTCTCTATAATATTAATATATACTAATATCGATTACCCCTGAATTATTCCAATGAAATTTGGAATTATTATATTGTATACTAGCTGCACCCCGCGGTTTCACCCGCTTAAGTCCGTATCCCGAAGGAATATCAGGATAAAAAGTTGCCTATGTGTTATTCCAGTTGTCCAGCTTTCATTGCAATCGGTTCAGCAGTTTTTGTGTGAAAGAGCAATAAACACACACACATCCTTACAAACTTTCGCATTTATAATATTAGTAGGATTTTATCATAGCAAAACCTATAGCCATAGCCTATGTCACTCTCCAGCCTCCTAACAAAAAGATCATGTTATAAAATCGCTCCGTTGTGATTTTAAAGAAAAACAAACTAAAATTAAACACAATTAGTCATTTGCTAGTCCTTTCTGCTTCAGATGATACTTTGACGGCCAATATTGTCCCTTAATCCATGAAAAGCGGTGGTTTGGTAATTTATGACAAATTCTACCTCAAATAATATGTCATAAAAATATCTCTTATATAGAATAGGCAGTAAGATAAACTTATAGGAATGAGTTTGTGATAATTTTACAATTTGTAGTAAAGACCTTGGATATCCTACTTGCGATAATTAAAAACATTCGTAAACATACCTATATAATACTTTGTAACTTCACAAAATGAAGAAGATATATGTAAATAAGAAAATAATCTGTATTAATAATACGTATTATAACGCTGGAGAATTTGTTAGTTTGTTTGGTTGAACACACTTATCGCAGGAACTACAGGGTACTTATTATTCTGTGCTACAGATTTGAAAAAATAATATTTTTTGGTGTTAGAGGTCGGAGAACATATTTATTTATTACTGTACCCTTCAGCTGCTTACGGTAATATTATCCCTAAATAAACATTTTTTTCGTCACAAAATATATCGGAATCGTTATTGATTTTATAACATAAAAAAAAATAATACAGAAAACACGTGCAAAAGTAAGTTTGATAATTTAAATGTCAAGGGGAATGGAGTTGTAGGTATTATAAGTATAAGTCTATATATTATAGGTATAAGTACTAGTATATGGATAATAAAAAGAAATAAATTCCTGTAGATGTTTAATGCATATAGATAGTTGTATTGTTGTTTGCTATCGTCGATCGCTTGGCTTTGGCATAAAAAACAAATTGTAGGCCTACAAGCTGTTGATTAAGCCCAATACAATAATGATTACGGTTGTAGTCTTATTAGGAAAAATTTAAATTAAGACAAAACAATTTTTTTGAAGAACAATATTTTTGCCCAGTGAGCCCGGAGTATTGTAGCCCGTAACCCTACGGATGTCGTCACTCTATCGGGTGGCAGGACGTCCTACGCATCGTTTAACAAGACGCGGTTTCCACTCTAAGACGTGTGTGCTTCATAACAGTGCCTGTCCCCTATTCTCTTGTGTAAGTTCGTGTTACTGTGTACAAATAGGATGTTATTAAATACATACTGAGACAGGACTGTTAGGATAACAGTATTGTGATCTCGAAGTCAGTCTCTAGCATTGAAATTATATATCGAACGTATAGCCATTTATTAGTAAAACAAATATGTTTTCTATATATGCTGCATTATCCTAGAAGCACGAGAATTCCATACGTCTTGATATTATGAAGATAGTTAAAGTAGGAACTCTAATCTAGCTGTATCCACATCGGTGAGATGCCTTTTTCTTACTTTAAAAGCGCCGGTATTAACATAGCCTTAGCACGGTACTCTCTTGTCATAATGTTAACTCAAGAAATAATAAATTGATAGCTGTAAACCAGTTTGATTTGTGTAAAAGAGTATTTACTTCGTTGACATTACGATGTCTATCCATATAAAATATTGAAAAAATAATATTTTCACACATTACCATTTGCATCCCCATATAGGTAAAATGCATTTTAAGTTAAAACAACTTTTTTTCAAAATCACGCCATCTATTAGGAGTATGTAAAACCAGAATTTCATCGTATAGACACACATTGATTCAACGCTGTTATTTAAACACACCCATCTTATCAACGATCGCTAGATGGCGTTGGCGTTCATATTTGAACTTGTATATCTTACTGTAACAGAGAGGTCAATACTCCTTGTTAACACGTTAATTGCCAAACCAAATATGTAAGATTTTGGTGGTTTTTTGTTTTTGGCCCATATACATATTTATCAATTAGTTTTCTCTTATTTTCAGTGTGTTTGATGTACCTGTATATTAGTAGTTGTAGATGAAAAATTTAGATTTGTACAACACTTACTGAAATCTAAATGTCATATTATATCTGCACGCAGAAGAATCAATAAAGCAATAATTATTTTAATAAGCAGGGGGTAATCACATTTGAGAACGCTATCGCCATTCATAATTTTGACATTTCACGCGATGCCCCGATGCGTCGCCCTATGGCCTATGGGCCACATGGGACGCGACGTCGAGGTCTGCGACGAACGTGTTACGAAAATCAAAATCTGAATAATTAACAAGATCACTCTTTCACTTTTCAACCAGGTCAAAAATCATCTGAATTTGAATGTCCACTATAAATAGACACCTAATACGTTATTTCTAAATGGGCAACGCCCTCGAATAAGAATATGCTTGCTTACTAGTTTCATTCAAGAAGCAAGGGACACAGTCTTTTAGGCATCTTCCCTACATGAGAAGTGGGACATGATATATAAATCATTAAATCCGGACGGATCAATAAATCCGCTCCCCTCGAGATAGATACCATTGGACAGGGATTTTATTTATTTTCGGATTTGACAGGTTTTACCAATTACGAACTGTTTACGAAATAATAGATCCGAAGATGGCCATGTTTCGAGACAATGTGACCTCCCTTAGAAATCTAATCCGCTGTATTTCAGATGCTTAGTTTTCCCTATGGCTGATAATGAAAATGGCAATATTACCATATCGTTCAAAAATTCTTTATTAATTAATATAATAACAATTACTTGCTATGATATTAAGAAGTAAATACCGAATATGTCCATTAAATGATTTTATGTAGGTTACTTACTAAGAAACCCTTAATTGCGCGTGGTACAATATGCCCTTGAATTAATTATTTATTGTACGATATCCTATAAAGAATGTAACCCACTACTGTATTCAAATTTTAAAGCGGACATTTGATTATTTGTCTACTTCAACTATAATATCTAAAATTTATACATTCTAAAACAGTATATCTCTCAAGATATCAAGATAAAAAAAAATCATGTGAGAGTCAGACTCGCGACACCAAGGGTCCCGTACAAATAGACTAAAGCTAACTGCAAAAAATTTGGTCACCCATACAACATAATATGATTGTAGACAGACACACAGACGGACAGCGAAGTCTTAGTAATAATTATTACTATTCCTATTCCTACTCCCGTTTTACGCTTTGGTTGCGGAACCCTAACAATCTTGACAGCATTAATTTATACCCAATCTAAATGGCTATTATTAACCATTCTATGACTAGCGCTAAATATATGATGACATTTATGCATCTTTAATGCAAGCGCAATATTAATTTAAGCTATTTAAGATGAGATAAGATGATAGATCAACTAGATAGTTGATATGTATGAATATGGCTTATCTTAATTTAAATTATTTCTATACATTTAAAACTGTACAACTTAACTTTTTTAATAACTTATTTGACTTATTCATCACATGGGTACTATAACTATAACAGTTTTTTTTTGTTATCGTCGGCAATGGAGCTGGTGGATCGCCTTGTGGTAAGCGCTACCACCGCCCATGTACATTTGGAGAGGCATAAGGTCGATTGCAGACCTTACGCCTCTATAAATGGATTGCGACTTCACATTGCAAAGGGATGAAGAAAGAATTGACGAGAAAAATAAAGAAAAGGACTGGAAAGGGTAAGGAAAACGATATGGGCCTCCGGCTCTCCCACTCACCGAACGAAACACAGCAGTATGCTATTTCACGTCGGTTTTCTATGGGGTCGTGGTACTGCCCCGGTGCGAGCTGGCCAAATTCGTGCCGAAACGTGCTCGACTACACACATACAAAAAGTTTAGTCTACTTTTATAATAATAAATATTTTATCTTTCGTATACCGTACCTAAATGTATTCATTCTATATTAAGAAAAATTAATAACATTTATGGCGATGATTAGAATTTGCATTTATTTGAATAAAATGTGACAATATTGACTTGAAATTGGAAGTATGGTTATTTCGACTGTTTTATTTTCTAAGTTTATACTATATTACACCATATTTCTTTATTTAACCTACTTCCTCAGTATGTTGTTGACAACCCACGGTTTGGAATTGCATAATTATTAAAAGATAGTTAGTGAGATTTGGTTCAAATCGTAATCTATGTAAATTTTGATTTTAAAAATAGACATAATTTTAAATTAGCAATTTTCCAATACTCATAAAGCTATATAAAAAGCTGAATTTGATATTTCAAATTAGACGCTCGATCGTTCTGGTTGAGGCCTCTTCATTATATACTCCACAATGTTGTATCAAGTAAGTTTTAGTAACAAATAAGTGTTTTATTAAATAATAAGAAGACGAGACTAAGCTAAATTGTTTGATGTTTTTTTTCAGGTGGCTTTAGTCTCTGCTATCATAGCCCTAATAGGAATTCAAGCAAAAGAATTAGCACCAGGACCTCAATCATTTAAAAACACAAATTCCTCATCAGCAGGAGCAGCTCAAAATCAACAAAAGAGATTTGCCACTAAGGATGTAATTGTGTATTTAACCCCCAATCAGATTAAAGATCTCCAAGCTGGAAAAGCAGAACTTCGATCACATGCTTCGGGGGAAATAACAATAAGCAAATTGCAAAATGTTCAAAAATTGCCTTTTCAAAATCCTCAGTCAAGGTATAACGCTCAGAAAGAAAATTTGAGGGCTCCACAAGTTCAGGAAGAGCAGGTAGAAATCATTCAACAGGAACAAGAACAACAACAGCAACAACAGGAACAACAAGAGCAACAAGCAAGATATTTCAATCTACCTAGTGGCCTATCAATTCAACATGTTGAAGCTCCACCTACATTGTTGCTGTTTAGCCCAGAAAGTCAACAACCAGAACAACCAAAATTCGTGCCTATCAATCAAAGTCAAGAGAGCAATAAAAATGAATGGATTCCAATTAATCCTAGCACGGAGAAAAATTTAGTACAGTCTTTACAAGAGCAGGGTGCACAAGAGCAATCGGCACAAGAGCAGTCGGCACAAGATCAGTCTTTACAAGAACAAATTAATAAACAATGGCAGAAGAGCTTAAGGAACAGCTTTGAACAAGGAAAACTTGCTTCCAGTGGTCTTAACATTCAGCCAGAAAATCGCAACCAAGAAGGACAACAGCAACCTTTGCCTAATTACAATCCCCTTATATATGCCTTAGCCCACGAGAATGCTTTACGAGCGCATAACAACGAGGTAGAAAAGCAAAGAGCTCTTGCCCAAGCTGAGGCTATTGCTAATTCTCCCCCAGTAATTATTCACAAAGAGGTTAAAATTACTAAACACCAACCCGTTCCAGTTGTGAAACGCGTGAATGTGCCCGTACCGACGCCAGTTTTAGTTCCTGTGATTCATCCGTATGAGGTCAAGGTCCCCCAGCCCTATCCCGTGCCAGTTGAAATTGTTAAAGATCTTCCCGTACCACCGGTATCGGAAAAACCCGAAGCTGAGAAAGCCGTGCCTTATGGATTGAGAAATCACATTCCTGGCAAAAATGTTTACATAAACGTCGATAGTCCAGCATACCTACAAGTGTGGAAAAACTAAAATAATCTTATTGACTATTGTTAATTAGTTTTTATTATGTTTTAGTTTTATGCTATCATTGAGGCTCGACCAAATAAATATTTAAAGATAAAATTTGATTTATTGCTAAGAAGCCTATATTAACCAACGGTGACAGAAATTATATTATTAAATTATAAAATATATATAAATATATAGCTTTTTTGAAGAAAGACAAAGAAACACACTTTCGCATTTATAATATTATACTAAGAATAACATATGTAATGATTAGAATAATACATTTATAAATATGTAATTTAAACCAGTGACGATACAAAATGCACTTATAACCTTGCGGAGGATTTGGTTATGACCGTAATGTATGATAACCCTTCTTCTGACCCAAACTGTACTGAATCATGCATGTATATGATATGACATATTTTGTACCTGCATTAAAAATACTAGCTTTCCGCCCGTGGCTGCGGTCGCGTGTTCTACAGAATTTCGTACTTCGTAAATTCTCGGATATAGGACTCTATGATATTTTTTACGACTTTAGATGCATATATCTCGCCAACTACCTATTTTTGTTAGCAAAATACCTCTTTTTCATTTGTAACTATAATGATAATGACGTATGACACTTTCGAATTTATTTTTTTGGCCACCTTTTTTTTCAGTTTTATAGCATTCAAATGCTTAAATGAATAAGAAATTAAAAATATACATACATATCATAGATATATCCACAACAACACTCCAGATCCAGTAAAACACTAAATTTCATTAACCTTGCTCAAACGGTTTCAAAGATATGGACAACTAAAAATCGACAATTTTCCACTGACTGACTCACTCATATCAACCTAACCCACTTCCAGGCGACCTGGGCAGTTGAAATATAGCATATAACTAGCTAATTATGTTTTTATTTAGGAAGGAAATCTAAAAACAATATAGTCTTAATAAACAGAGGGGGTCTCCAAAAAAAGAAGCATTTTTTAATGTAACGTCTAAACCGTTACATGTAGATATTTGAAATTTGGACAAAATATTATGTTAACAATGCATAAACAATATAAAATTCACTTGCTGTTCGTTAGTCTCGCTAAAATTCGAGTATGGCTGGTCTGATTTTTATAATCATGGTATTGGTGCATTCTGAATAATTCAGGGAAGGTAAGGACAATACGGAGACGGACGAAGCGGCGAGCGGGAAGCAAGTAAAACAATATTTTCTAAAAATGAAAAAAATCGTGTCCCCAATCCCCATACAAGCAACATATAATACACGCCAAACAAACGGCCAACGAAATGTGTCGACGCGGGGATGGCGTACGCGACTCCACAAAATATTATGAAGCTGAAGAGTTTGCTTTTTTGTTTACTCACTTCATAGCCCACTTACTGAGAAAGACTATAGGCTATATATGTACCACGGGCGAAGCCGGGGCGGAACAAAAATCTCTTTACTTTAAAACTCTACTTGTAGAACTTGGCGCACATTTAGATCTCAATACTTTTTCGACGAAGTCCTCAACCAAACATATTCTTACTTAATAGCAGGAATTTTTTTTATAGAATTTGTCCGAAAAACAGATGTCTGATTGCTTTATTTATTAGGTTGTACTGTTAATTAGAAAAGGATACTATACTCGTATATTTATTTGAAGCTTGAAATTGATTGATTTTTAGATAAACATAATACATAAGAATATACTGAAAAGGGTGTCTTTTTCCCCAGTCACCCAACAAAACACAATAACATTCACATGCTACTATTTCAAGTCGATCTTCTGTGGGGGATGTGGTACCTTACCCGGTGCGAACTGGCTCCGTTCGTGCCGACGCGTGTTCGAAATCTACATTTAATTCACTTTGTCACATAGCAAGAAATTTTATAGTCGATAGATAGATAGATAGAAAGGAATCGATAGAACAATATTTTTTTTTATTAGTATTATGTTATCTGTGGTGTTACAACAATGTAAATCTATTCTCTTTATTATAATGATTGACCGGTGATTTTATAGAAAGTAACATAAAAGTTGCATGAAAAGCACTTTGACAAATTTCATAGGTCATAAGCTTACTAATTTTAAATGTGAAAGTTTCTGTGTTTGGATAAGTGTTTAATCATGCTAAATCAGATAAGCGGGTTTTTTGAAATGTTAAATACATTATGTTATTTAGTTGATTGGCATATTATAAATATAGCTCAGTTTAAGTGACTATATCGAGCCTATATTAAACTTGTTCAGGTACATTATTACCAAAAAATATAACAACGGATAACTTGAAAAATAAATAGAATTGTATATGTTATCATATGATAAAATATTTATTTCGTTAGCCTCAGTGGCATTAAATTAATTAAAACTTATAAAAGTAATCAACATTACCCATTAAGATTATCTCAATTTTTCCACACCTGTAGATATGATGGACTGTCGACATTTATGTAGACATTTTTTCCATGGTGTTGTTTCCTTAAATCATAACTCAAAGTTTTTTCCGCTACATTTCTTTCAGCTTCTACTGCTGGGATGGGAAGGCGCTTAATGATTTCAACTGGTGCAGGATAACGCTGTTGGACCCTCACTTCGTAAGGTTGAAGTTCAGGTACTGGTGATTGGTCTGGTTCATTTGCTTCAATTTTCATGACAGGCCTTTGATTGTTATTAATGTTTTCCTCCTGTTGTTCCACTACTGGAGATGCATCAACAGAAGCATCTTCATTTTCTGGGGCTTGCTGGTTTTCCATTTCGTTATTTTGCTGGCGGAAAGCATTTTCATACACTAAAGCCTGTGTGAAGCGATTATAATTAGGGATGTATTGCTGTTGTCTGGCTTCTGTATTTACATTTTCGGCCTGATTAGAAAAGCCATTAGAAGCAGGTTTTGCTTCTTCGTAATTGTTCAAAAAGCCGTTTTGCCACTGTTTATTATTTTGATTTTCAAATGACTGTTCTTCTGAGTTATCTACTGTTTGCTGATTCCTAGGTCTCCAATCATTGTTATTATTATCCTGAACTTGACCACTGCGAAGCAATTGTGGCAATACTTGTCTCAGATTTTCTTGGTTAAAAAGGTATAATTGTGGTCCATTGAAAAATCGTTCTTCTTGTTGTTCCTGTTCTACGCCTTCTGCTTGGGCTTCCTGTACAAGAGGAGCCTTCAAAATGTTTTGGTTTTCACGGCGAGAATTATATGATGATGGGGAATTTTGTTGTCGAACTCTTTGTTCATTTTGAAATTGATTTAGAGTTATTTCCCCAGAAGAATGTGATCGAAGTTCCATATTGCCCGATTGAAGGTCTTGAATTTGATTTGGTGTTAAGTAAACAACAATATCCCTAGCAACAAATCTCTTTTGTTGATTTTGTGCTGCTCCAGCCAATGAGGAATTAAGCTTTTTGAAGGATTGAGGTCCTCGATCTAATTGTCTAGCTTGAATTGCGAATGCTGCTATGATAACGGAAAATATGGTCACCTGAAAATTAAAAAAAATCGTATGTATTATAAGTGTTGAATTCTGGAATTTACAATTACTTTGTAATTTATTATTTATTCATTATACTTACTTGATGTAACATGGTGGATAATATGGAGGAGATATCTCAACGGTAACTGTCGAGCGTCTAACTTTGAATGTAAAATTCAGCTTTATATATGAAATTTTGTTTAGTAGAAAATAGCTTATCTATAAATAAAACGATTTTTTTATATCGAAATTTACATACAAGATTTTTTTGAATCAAAGCACGCATATTTAAACGGAATCATGATAATTAAGCAATTCGAATGTAAAATAAAATAGTAAAAATAGACCTATGCTTTCTCATATTATATTTAGGTTACGCAAAAGTAATCGATGTTGTTTAAGGATGACTTTCCCTTTAAATATTTGAATAAAAAATGTAAGTTTTAATAAGCTTTTGTTTTCGTTTATCGGTAGACGGATGACGTACCTACCTACCCGTATGAGTAAATCAAAATCGGCAAATCTTATTCCGTTCAAACATTATTTATATGTCTATATAAAATATAATAACCGGAAACTGCGACTTCACTCGCATTGTACCTGGCTAAATGAAGCCTTTGAAAATTGTATAGAAATCCATAAGAGGTATTTACGTGAAAGGGATGTTAAGATAGTCTTGAAATATCGTTGTTTATAGCAATTTACTTAAATATTTTTATATTATTTTTAAATATTGTTAGGTATGATTATAATTTTATGTTTATTTAATCAATTTATACATTCGCAATATATTAAAAGTTATTTCAATAATATTTGTAGGTTTATTGTAATTTATGTAAGTATGTTATTACCTAAGGTGCTATAAATAGACAAAAATTGACTCTTTGGAGATGTTCTCTATCACGTGATATTTACTGCTTTGATATCGATGACCAGATCATTATGTGATTTAAATAATATTAAAAAGAGTGATTACTATAAAATACGGATGTGACGCCAAAACAATGGTTGCTTATTTTTGTTCTGTTTGTTGGTCTGTATGTGCATCAGTCACGTAAACATTTTGACAAGTTTTATATTGTGTGATCGACCAATAATAGGTTCGCTTATAAAATAAATTTTCTTGAAAAATAAATTACAGAGGATAAATGATAAAATGGTATCATCGGAAACGTATTTAAAAATGAAATAGAGGTTTCTGCAAAGGTTTTTAGTTTTTAAATAAATACTTGATGAGATATAAATACAGCTCTTAAATCGTAAAAAATCTCATACAGTGTCATATTCGGAAACAATATATGTAGTTTACACGAATGATACCACGTGCGGAAAGCTTTAACAAAACTCTTAATATAAAAATTAAACACATAAATATTTCACACTTATTTTGAAATCTGAATTTGCTCATTCTAATGAGCATTTTCCATTCAATGTCTCGGGTATCTACACCCATAAAAAAACTATATATTACCCATTTATCTATAATTACCCAAAGCTGCGAATATTTGTAATGCGTTCGATTGAACTGTAGGTGAATTGGCCAGAATTTCAAATTTTGTTGAGGTCTCATTATTTAGTTTGACCGTTGAATTGGATTTAATATGCGATAGATACTTGTCGTTGCCCGCCACTGCGTTTGCGTGAACGTTGAACGTAAACAACTGGAGGTTTTCAATAAAATTAGGTTTAAGGTATAGATAAAATACTTAAATTACATATTGAAACCGAGGACTACACAAAATAACAGTAATATTGTCAATAATTTAAACAAAAACTTTATAAACTCAATTTGGACTCTGGATTTGGAGATTTTCTCTTAGGACCCAATATATAAAGATCGTTGCTGACTCTTGTAACAGAGATATTAAGTTGACCATAAGAAAAACAGCCGGTTGTCAGGTCTACTAAGCAGGGGCTTTGTTGACTTGATGTTCGTTATTTTTGGAACATTGTGCGCTTCAACTGAAAGGGGAAATTGTTGGTGATGAGAGATTTGCGCGATATGAGAACAGTCTCTCCGGCACCATAATCAGTAATGATGACAACTGCAATAAACTTGTAAAGCGTTGACGACAAAAAACCCAGTATCCGGATAGGCTACCGTGTCACCAAGATGAAATGGATAAATGGAAAAGGAAATTAAATAAAACAAATGGAAGTTTGTGTCTAGTCAAAATTTCAATGATCTGCCAGTTATAATTTGTCTTGCCTTGACCGCGTGGAGGAAATTAGTGATATCTTTGATTTCAGATCCAGATCAAATTCCAGTAGTTCCGGAGATTGGCGTCTACAAACAAACAGATAGACCGACAGACACCATTTTTTACGCATTCTTCCTCTTTACTGCTTTATTATATATGTATAGAGTATTGAGTATTGTATATAGATTTTTGTCATTAGTTGGTCATAAAAATATTATACATTTTATGCCTAAAATCAAACACAAGAAAATACTATATTATACATTGTTTTATCTGACATATAAGCTAAACAAAGATTTAGAACTGATCAAGTACTACTTTTTTAAATCTACACAGAGAATTTAACTCATACCTATTATTAGGAATGTACCAGTTATGTGACTTTCATTTTTATCCCATGCTGGTTTAATACATGGATATACAAAATGTGATTCACAGCTTAACATGTTTTCTAACATATTTGAGAAGAGAAGACGATGATATGCAGATAAACTGAAAAGTTTTGTTTACATACTTATCTAAATGTCACTAGTCACAAGCAGTCATCATTGTAATAAAAAGAGATGAGGTTGCATAAATTTCTATTGTCTCTATCAGGTGTTTTATTTTGTAAATATAAGTTTTATAGACTGATAGAATAATATTTTATTGAATGTATATTTAGAATGTTTTATTGTGTCAATATGTTATAGCTCCAGTGATCAAAAGGTCACATTAAATTATCACAGGCCAAAAAAAAAATTTTAAAAAATCCCATGTCTTATCACTTTTTGCTGTGATATTATTATGACCAAAAGAGTAGTTAGAAATTAGTTCTGAAGGAATGTTATTAGGTCAAACGATTAAAGTACATAAAATAACTTTTAAATTAATAAAGAAAACATTGAACACGTAAAAAATTGATGTTTAGTAAATTAATGTTTACTACTTACCCGCAAATCGGAAGGAATAAATTGTATTGAGTAGTTACACTTACAATATACTTGTTCATAAATCCATGCAATTGTTGCCTCGATTAATTTATGTTAAAGCTTAACATGACTACTAATAGTGGCCCGAAAATAATTTTTTAACAAGATTAATAATTAACTTTTGAATCAAAGAAAATACGTACACAAATAAACCCCCTAATAATACATAAAAAAATACTTTTATATCTATCCTCCCCCACTTCTCCTATGTGAAAATATAGCTTTAATTAAATAGAGTAAGAGAACAAGTTGTTTTACTTTCTTCTGAATTTTCATCTGTGGTATATGTGTGGTATCTTCTTGATAAACCATTTGGTATTGTTAATTAGAGGGAATACTAGAAGAAAAATGTTTTAATTTCTAATTATTTATTTGGTTGAGCCTCAATGTTGGCATAAAACTTATACCCCTAAAATCAATTAACAGTAAGCTATTCTTATCGGTTACATTATTTGTGTTTCCACAGCTGGAGATATGCTGGACTATCGACATTAATGTAAACATTTTTGCCATGATGATGTTGTCTCAATTCAATAGGTACATTTTCAGCTTCGGCTCTGCCTGAAATTCTCACTGCATTTTGCTCCGTATTTCTGTCTGCATTCTGCTCTGCATTCTGCTCTGTATTCCTTTCTGAATTCCTAACTGCATTTCTCTCTGAATTTCTCTCTGCATTTCTCACTGCATTTCTCTCTGAATTCCTCTCTCCATTTCTCTCTGCATTCCTCTCTGAATTTCTCTCTGCATTTCTCTCTGGATTTCTTTCTTGCACTGGTATGCGTTTGATAACTTCCACTGGTACAGGATAGGGTTGGGGGACTCTCACCTCGTATGGATGAAGAATAGGGACTAACACTGGTGCTGGGACGGGTACATTCACATGTTTCACAACAGGCACATGCTTGTGTTGAGTAATGTGTACCTCCTTCTGGATTATAACTGGAGATAAGTTACCAAAAGCTTCTTGTCCCAATGATTTTGAGTTTTCTGTCGCGTTGTTTTGTTCGCGTAAAACATTGCCACGAACTAAGGCATTTAAAAAGGAATTATAATTAGGGATCTGTTGTTGATTTGATTCTGGATTACCACTTTCAGGCTGATTATTTTGAACATTAGATACTGGCTTTCCTTGTTGGTAATTATTGTTTTCAAAAGTGTTCTGGAAATATTTTTTAATCTGTTCTTGTAAATATTGTTCTTCTGAGTTTTCTTGTTTGACCGGATTTCTTGGAGTCAATTCATTTTGATTATTTTGCTGATTTTGCTCACTGGGTTGTACTTCTGGTCTTTGATTTTCTTGACTAAACAATAATAATTGAGGTGTCAATCCACCGCGATTCAGTGATAGCCCGTTTGGTGCATTAAAATTTCTTTCACCTTGTTGCTCTTGTTCTACATCCACTAATTGCGATTTATGCACAAGCGGAGCCTTTAATATATTAAGGTTGTCACGGTGAGAATTATACCTTAATTGAGAATTTTTTTGTGTCATTTGTCGTACATTTGGTCGTCGACTTATCGATATTTCGCCTGACGAATGTGACCGAAGTTCCATCTTGCCTGCTTGAAGGTCTTTTATTTGATCTGGGGTTAGATAAACTATTATACCTTTATCGGCAAATCTTTTCTGTTGATTTTGTGCCGTTCCTGCTGACGAATCATTTGTATTCGTAAAGGTTTGAGGTCCTCGATCCAATTGCATTGCTTGAATAGCAACTGCTGTTAATATAAAGATGAGAGTTATCTGAAATGAAAGAACACGATATTTAAACTTATGTTATAAGGAATGTTCATTAATTAATTTTTTATATTTTTTATTTAACTGACCTGAGATAACATTTTGGATAGTTTAGAGATGAGGTCTCAACGGAAACGGTTGAGCGTCTAAATTGGATTATAAAAATCAGCTTTTTATATACATTTATGCGTAGTGGAAAATAGCGTATCTATAATTAAAGCGATTTTTTTATATCATAATTTACATACGTTTCTATAGGAAGCACATCTTCCTAAGGTTTTAAAAATAAATGTTATAAATTTATAATAATTATGCAATTCAAAATCAGAATAATATAGCAGGTATCAATGAACGGTACGATTTTGAAGTGGGTTACTAAGTCAAGTAAATAAAGTTAGTATATGTGTACTGTGACGGTATTATTTTTGTCTTTTATTGTTAATTTTATTATCACAGCACATGGGTGATAAATAAGTAGATGTGGCATAGTGATGAAAACTTCTGACGTTATGTCGATAAGTCGGGTTGAGATCAAGCAAGCGTATATGACTTATTTATATTATTGATTTTTCAATTGCTCTCAAAATCAATGCTCAAAACGGTGAAAGAAAACATCGTGAGAAGATCGGCATGTACAAGAATAAAAAATTTGACGACATGAGACCAGCGTGGTGGATTATTGCCACCTAGGGGGCCTGTGTCCCAGCTGTGGGAACATGTAAGGGCTGATTATGATTAATTTTATAATATTAAATACGAATTCAATTTATTTATGTAGCATTTCTTTATAAAAAGTAAAATTCTATTTTTAGTAGATAACTCTTGTAACCAACCTATGAAAATTTTTATGCTAAAGATATAATTCGATTAATTTACGCAATATCTCTTTTCAAAAGGTTTGGAATGTCAGATTATCGATAAATTTTTCGATCGTTACATCAACTACAGAGTCCGAAAAAGCAATAATCTTTCGAATTTGATTTTGTGTCTATTTTATTTTTAAAATGTCTGCAAATTATACATATACATAAATTAGTAAGCAAGAATGGGAAAAAGTAGCTCATTAATCAGAGTACACAATTTGAGCAGTGACGTATACGTTGGTAAGTTTCCGTGTTAAACTTGTTTGTAACACGTAAATTTACTAAACTTGTTACTTTTTCAAGAGATGAAGGTATTAATTTAAAAGGTATTAAAAAATAATTATTATTACCATTAGCTTCTCTTATGGGTATCAAATAAAAGTATATAAAATTGCTCAAAAAATTATACCTTACGTTAACATAACATTAGATCACTTATCATGAAAACGTTTTTAGCCTATGTGCTATTCCGCACTATAATCTATCTCTGTACCAAATTCCATACAAATACGATAAACTGTTTCTACGCGACGAATAACAAAAATCAATCTATATTTAAAAATTTTTGCGTTCATGTTATTAAAAACGAAAACTATCTAATGTACTCTCCTTTGTCAAAGAAAACTTACACCAAAATCTACTCGATTACTAGAGAAAAAAATCCATGAAAAGAAATCAATGCCTAAGTTTATTTTATTTTATTTGTGTTGAACAAAAGTACGTTTAATTAAAAATGGTCAAACAAAGGTACGTTGACTACATATCTTCCCTTTTTAAGCATAAACCTATGACACATATAGTTAAAATAAACAATGATTTGTAAACTTGTGGGAGTCGAGCATATTCCGACGAGAATTGGGCCAGCTCGCATCGGGAAAGGCACTACTGGAACCCCACAGAAGGTCGGCGTGAAATAGGACCATGCGAATGTTTCGTTCGTTGAGTGGGGGAGATAAGCCTCTAGCTCTAGCCTATTTTTGCCCTTCCCAGTACTTTCCTTCATTTTTCTATTCATTGCTTAATACTTCTCCATTAAAAGTCGGCAATCCATTTGTATAGGCGTAAGACAGTATGGACACTTAAAGCGCTTCTCATCAGGCGATCCTCCAGCTTTATTGCCGACGATGGCATTAAAAGGAAAAAAAATGAAATAACACTTTATTCTGTACAATAGGTATGTACAGCTAGTAAATTTTAAAAATGTTAAAAGATATAGCATTATTACTTACATTTATATGGTCAGTTACCAAATATGCAATATTTGTTTTTTACCCTTTATGTAAAGTGATAAGGTTTATTTGATTTCTAATTTTTATCTTATGAATATTGGTTTCATATAAGATCGTGCATGTTTAATGGTAATAAAGATTAGCTGATAACCAGCGCGTTGAAATAGTTACCGCTTGATCTCATACCTGATATAATCACGTATGTATGGGTCCCTAACACAATCTTACTAACACAGTTATACTGCTGGTATGGTATTATCTTATCTGTGGTAATACTATCTAATAGTATTTTTAACTCGGTAGTACCTTTGAAACATATTTTTTTATGCTTGAAAAGTTTTCATGGCTTTGAAAGTTTTTAATAATAAATATTTCTTGAAAAGAATCGAGGAAATTATCAAAATGTAAAACGAAACAACAATCTATGAACAAAGATAAATAAAATTGAACAGAATGTGTTTAAAATTTTGCCTGTCGTTATTTAGAAAGCAAACGCTAACCGTTTGAATACGAAATCGCCGAGTTCAGAACTAGGAAGTAAAGATTTCGATATTTCGAATTATACATTACTATTGCACCATAATTAATTAAACTGTTAGATTTTTGATTTTAAAATCCCAAAAAACATACAAAAATTAATAAATAATGGCATTCTATCTAAATTTTTAATATAAATTAGTGTAACTAACTAGTCCGAATAGTTCGAATAAAAATGTTTATATATAGAAGTGGAGATATTTTTTACTTTCAAAAAGTGAAGGAAATGTTAACATCTATTTATTTAAATGTGACGCAATTTGACAACATCTAAAAAGCTTGTTTGCTAATAATAAAAATGATGTACAAAAATCATGTTACTCAGTCAAAAGTAAAATAAGTAACATATTTAAATATGTATATGTTAATTTCTAGAGTGTAAACAACATTTAAAATATGCATTTAAGGATATCGTCATAGAATTTAAAACAAAGAAGGTAACAATAGAAGCATATTAATATTTGAATTGAGCAACATTTTGATCTGCGCTACACATCGTGACTTTATCTACTTAATAGCATTTCAATTAGATCATGTCGACAATCGTTATTGGTGAAATTGTTCTGGCTTCGATTTATGCAACACGCTGCCAGCATAATGACTCAGTCCTCGTTAACATAATCACTGAGAATATCTTAAATCAGAACGTCTGAAGCAATGTGTCCTCATAAAATGTGTGGCGGACGCATACTTATGATGTTCCATTCGATAACTATTGTTTATGTGTAAACATTGAGAAATAAAATAGGTTTGCAGCAAGATAAGATCGAAGTGTAACGATACGATTCCTGCATTATGTAATTACCTGGATTTATATTGTGAAGACCAGCCAGCCGTTAACGTAATAAGCCTTTGTATTACGGTCTACATAATATTATGAACACAAACATGCCGGCAGTTTTATTGCATTATGCAAATTGTCTTTAGCCGTTGAGAGTAATTATTTGAATGTTTTCGTTTTGGAACATTAAATAACGTACAACATAAATAAATATTCAACATTTTATTAATAGGTATATCACAAATTCACTGGGACACGACATCAGTCCAAAGTCATACTATTCTCGATATTCAAGCAAATTCACACTACATTCAAATATAAGTGAAAGCAACGTCAGTACGTTTTCTATCATTCATTCACATATAATTTATAATGCCAAAATTAGGTTCAGCATTGCTGTGCATTCAAAAAATTAAAACGTTATTAAACCTACTTCAGGTACGTTTGATACAAAAGATGCAAAAGCCTTCGCTTGAAATCAGCCAAACTTATCATAATAATACCAACAGGCAAGATAACAAATATTAAATAATCGAGTTATATCATGTGAAATGTTCACATTGTATGCCCAAAATTATAAAAGAAGGTTTTTAAATTTTTAATAGTGGCCGTAATTGTGACCTTCTTCGCTTCCTCCGAGGCCTTGGGATTGTTCTCCGTAATAATGTCCCTGAATTTCTGGTTGATGGGATTCAGCATATGCTTTTAAGCCTTCGCCGCTCTCATAACCACCGGCGAACTGTTCGTAGCCGCCGTGTTGGTAACCTCCATGTTCAATGCCTTGGGAGACTCCTCCATGCTCTAATCCCCCAGAAATTCCTTCATGTTCTAAACCTGCAGAGAGACCTCCATGTTCTAAGCCCCCATGCTCAAAGCTCCCATGCTCCAAGCCACCGTGCTCTAAGCCTCCGTGACCGAGATGGCCGGCAAGATGATCGGTGTTAAGCCTGTGGTCTTCGAGCACTAAGCCATGACCATGTACGTGCTGAGTTTCAGGGTGAATTTGCTTCAAGTTCTGTTCGCTTTGTCCCTTTTCAAGCGGATGTTTCAAGAGATGGCTGTGTTCCTTCTTGATGTATACGGGGACTGGATGGAAATGTTCAAATTTGATTGACTGATGTGATTTAGCATGTTCATGTTGGATCTGATGATGATGACCTGACTCAGAAATAAGCGCTTGATGATCGACTTGAGGGGCCTCTTCGTGGATGAAACCAGGGTAGGCTGCCGCCACAGCAAACAGTCCAAGGAAGATCTGAAAATATATAATAATTTAAAATTCACCTCGTCTCACTAATACAGATTGTTCAAGATTTAAATGAGTTGCGAAAAATGGACGAATTTAGATCTATGACGGAAATTGTCTTAATTGCTACATGTAAGTAATTTGATATCGTTAAAAGACGATGAAACGAGTTTCACTAAGAGATAGCGTGAGGAACCCTGACAGTGTCTTAAGTAACGAGAAAGGCTTCCTGTAACACTTGGTTGTAATTTGCAATAATTTATCAGGAAGAAAAAAATAGTGGCGCTTCATCGAATTCATGTTTAATGTAGGTAAATCACTGTTCTATATAATTGATGAAATTAAATTAAACACTAGTTGGATTTTATTCGTTGAGAATTAGGAAACACTTTTTTACATTATAACACAATCACAAAACACAAGTTACGCACATGGTACTTCATTTTGGTAAGTCTACTGGTCTCTGCAGGAGGGTTGTAGATAATGTTAGCAATTGCTATTTGCATCGCTTATATACTCGTTTCACTCAAGTGCGGGCGTGTGAGTGCTCTGCTTAACTGTTACGTATACGATCAGTACACATTGGCAAGCTGATCGCGTCTTAAGAACAATAGATAGAAACTAATAGGAATTAAAATTACAAGTAAAAAAGTAATTGAAAAGTTCATGAAAGTTTAAGTGAAGTCAACAAATGCATATAAATAATAGATTTCACTCGATTTTAAACAGAAACATTTAAAATTTATTGAGATTTTAAAAACATATGAGTTTAATTAAATAATGAACATTTCTTAGTAGACAGGAAGTCATGAAGTTCTCATAAGGATTAAATATGTTGTCCCGGTCCAGTATGATGTTATAAGATTCTATAACTTTCATTGACCATAAAAGTAAAACATCATTTATGAAAATGTATGGTAGCCTCCAAACTACTTGAGAAAATGTTTCTCCGGCCATGTCCGGCTTCGCCCGAGGAACATGGAATGAAATATTGTTCATTACTATTTTTATTGCTTTTGCCTGTAAAGACAGAATACATAAAGTCACACTAGACACAGGCTAAAGTAGCAGTTGTCAAACTAAAATTATTCATATTATTAGATTAAAGGTATTTTTAATCAAAATTTTATTCATGAGATAAAAGTATTCAGGTAACTGTTTAAGGTTTTTAATAAATCCTGTATCCTTAAGAGAAACGAGTAGGTAAACAAAGGAATTATAGTAAAGGCACCGATAATGTACTCTAGCAGAATGCTATAAATTTCTTCAGGGTTTCTAATTACTTTTACAATCCCAATTATATAATTGATAAACGTAATTACGGGACTAAAAATCACTACATAGTATAAAACAAAGTCGTTTTCTGTCCCTATGACCCTTTATATTCTTAAATCTTTAAAACTACTCAACGGGTTTTGATGGGTTTTTTGCTAAATAGATATAGTGATTCAATAGGAAGGTTTATATGTATAATTACATCTAACTTCTCCGAATTAGTGCGTGCAAAGCCGCGGGCAAAAGCTAGTTTATTTTTAAAACTGTAATGATATTAAACGCTCTTTAGAACTTTCAATTGTTTCGCACGTACAAAAACTAGTTTATTACTCAAAGAAAGTATATGTGGTTCGAACTCCAGTAATTTAATAATTACGAAAATCACCATATTACGATTCACCTATGACCGGAAATTAACTTGAAGGTACCTTATTAACACCGGAAATAAAATAATTATAATTTACATTTCAGTGGAGTCAATAAGATAAATATCTTGATGATTTTTTTTTTAAGAAACTACGTAACTACATATTCAGTAATCCTTTTAAGTGTGGCAATAATAATTTCGATTTCCATGTAAATACTTATCATTTACATGATATTACTGTGATTCATATCAAATTATTACTATGGGCGGTAAAGTTCAGAACAATTTTCTCATACAAATTTATATACCTTTCTATATTATAAACAAACATCCATATTATACGCTTCGCAATCGTTTTAATTACTTGTTAATTCATTAATTACTTCAAATAATGAAACATAGTGCGCAGAAGATGAAGATAAGATACAAACAAACACAATTACGACAATGGCGATTTAACCGACATCATTGTTTAATGCACTTACGAAATATATTACTGGGAAAATATTTATTGCGTTCCGCGTTGCTCTTAATTCTTCTATACCATTATATATTATTATCAGCAATTTACACTACGTGGCAAAGACGTTGATCGTGACGGATCAGAAAGTACCTGAATACCAGAAAATTGTCAATACAGTTTCATTAAGTTCGCCATTATGTTTTTTTTTTCAGTCAATGCTAACGATTATGATGATAAATTCTTAGTTTACTTTCTCTCTTAACGATAAACAAAGAAACTTTGCTCATTTGAGTTAGAAACTTTTGTAACCTATAGACACCTTTAATTTCATTATTATTACAATCAATTTAATAATTAATACAATATAATGTATAATAAATACCATAAACAAATGTATAATAAATAACATAAGCAAACGTTAAAAATAGCATTTGAATTTTGACGGCTCTTTGTGAAATCAAATCTAGTTTGCTAAGT
Organism: Zerene cesonia; assembly: GCF_012273895.1. NCBI lineage: Eukaryota > Metazoa > Arthropoda > Insecta > Lepidoptera > Pieridae > Zerene > Zerene cesonia. The sequence goes on from NC_052117.1 coordinate 3,147,232, forward strand.
TTTGGATTACCGTTAATATAGAATTTCAATTCCTCGATCAATGCATTTGTTACACAACTACATTTGAGTAATTCAAATGATTTATTTTAAGGAGAACAGATAATAGGAACAGAGAAAAATGAAAGTTTTATACTTATTATTGTTAAATTAGCGCTGAATTAAAAGTCTAATTAGTTATCTAATCATTAGATAAATATTATGTGCATTTTTATATTCCTGTTTAGGATCAAGTATTATTTTATGTTAACAACAAAACAAAATTATGAAATTTTGTAATTAGTAGACATAGAAAGACATAAAATATTAAATATAGTTTTTTACCGTCGTTCCCAAAAACGAAGAAGGTTCGAATGCTTTTTATAGTTTTTATACTCTATTTTCAACTGATAGCGGTGGTTCTTTTTTTCGGGAAATTGTTGTCCCAGGTAGGTACTACTATTCGCATGCTGATATTTCACGTGCCAATTTTATAAACATTAAAACTATGTACTAGGTAGTCAACGAGCATCCATTTCAATGTCTATAGGGTTAAGTCTGAAATTAGACAAAATATGCAATTTAAAGGGTATATAGTTTTTGATAATTTCAAAGCTTAAATATTTTCTTTCTAGAGCATATTTATTTTGAATTTGGGTCATATTGTTTACGTATTTACACATGATTATAAAACATGAGTGGTATTTTTACTAAATCTCACACAATATCGTTACATATCAGCTGTATTACTTCATTCGGACTTCGCGTCATAAGTAACTGCTTAGGTGTAACAAGAGTGTTGTAATAATCCTCTTTGCATACGTTTATAATTAAAAAAATGTTTTAACGTCATTATTTTCCATTATTGACGACCAAACGGTAATCAATGAATACCTTCTCGTAACAAATGCTTGCAGGATGGCACAGTAAATAGTATTTATTAACTCTAAGAGAGGTTTCCGCCCACTCACACAATAATATATTAGACAAAACTATTAGAATGTTATGAAGATATTGCTGCGAATAAATTATTTGCGAAGAATCCCACATCTCTTATTCACATCTCAAGAAATAGTATGTATGTACCTAATCAATATAAAGTTTTATAATAAACTTAGGTATCTGTTTTGTTTGTTGTATCATCACAAAATACTCATTAAATATACATCCTAGTTACAGTTTACAAAAAGTCACAAAATGGTACAAATGGTTCAATTCTTAAATTTTAAGTAACGTCTTTTCGTCGGTTCGACGGGTAGGTAGTAGGCCACAGCCCACAACGGAAAAGTATGGCATTGTGCTACCACCCTTTGTTTTTATCGACTTTTAAATTATTTTTAAATATGATTTGTGTGGAACAATTAATCGTGCAACTTTCGTTTTTTTGCGACTGACTCGAATAACGCCCACGCTGTTGGGCCACCGGTGCCTATGACTATCATTATTCATTTTGTCATTACGTAACGTCGTCTCTGAAGAACCGCCTGACTGTTAAAAATCACCAAATTTTTTGTTATCATCTCCCGATCAGTCTAGGTGCATTTTAATTTTATGTAATTGTTGTGTAACTGGCGACATTATTTTAGGCGCTGAACACTTGACAGTTGACAGCGCCGCCGCTGCTTTATTTAACAGGGTACCCCTACCTACATCCATCCATCCACGTCCTATTTAACTTCAAAGTGGACAATATAGTTGATACTCATATTGGTATTGCACCTTCACATACATAATTACCTACTGTTTTCACTACGATAAATGTGTAAAATATTTTTTTTTTTGTATTTAGTAGTACTTTGTAATCTTCAATTGTTGTTGTTTGTACAGATTGACTACATATTATTTATTTCTGAATCTATAATTGATACTTGAACATTGCCCAGTTAAATATCTATGATAAAACATGATATTAAAATAGAATAAGATAATAAAAACAGAAAAAAACATACAATGTTCTGCCTTCTAAACTTGTCGAGTAAACATTATGTTTAACAACTAATGATTAAAGAATAAAAAATAAAAAATATGAAATGGAAGTCATTATTTATTATTAATTATTCATTGTTAAAAGCCGATGGAGTGTGTATGTGTGTGTGTGAATATATTGATAATTTTACGTATTCATTTAATAAAAGTTTGGATATTTTTTCCGTTTCAATAATGTTTTATTAAGTAATATTATAAGTACCTACACAGTAACTCGATAAGTTTTATTGATATTAAAAAAAAAGTACACCGCTACTAATTCTTATAAAACATGAACACACTTACTATTCAATTACAAAAATAATTTTAATATCTAATTGTTAATATTATAGAAATGTGGTCAAAATATTGCCATGAGTGAAAATAACATCGGCTGTCAGTAAAAACACCATTGCCTTTTACGACGTGACACTTGAATCATAGCAAGAATTCAGCCAATTACAAAGCAGTGTTTGGACGTTTTACGGTAACGAATAACGATTGAATTTTGAAAACTCAAAGTTCAAACGTATGAAATCAAGACCGTTCGTATTACGAAGTTGACTGTCGTTATAATTTTGAAAATAATTTTGTCGTTGCTCATTAGAACGATTATATTTAAGAATTGAGCTTAAAATTGACTCACGCATGTGAAAATATTATAAAATTTGTGTTGAGTGTGGTGTATTTAGAAACAATGATTGCACTTACAGAAGACGTCGGAAAGCTTTTGTAAGTTATTTTCCACGATATTACGACTAACTTAAAATATTTCATCTTTCTTATACGTACGTTGCGAAATTGTCATGCTTTTGTATGAGGTACATTTTTCAATATATATATATCTGCATGGTGTATTTTTCATTTTGATAACTTACCAAAAAAATCAAAGCCAGATTACAGTATGACCAAAGCGGCAGTAATGTTAATGTTATAAGGGATTAAAGGATAGAAAGAAACAATTTATCCGTGTTATTTTTTGTATTTCCAATCTGTAGGCATCTTTACCTCTGTTAAATACGTGCTGATTTATATAGACTTCAAAATCCCTTAAATTAGAATTTTATTTTCAATTCTTTTAAATAATAATAACTACTACTGTATATAATAAGAGAAATAATATGTTATTATGTTTCCATCATTTATCATAGTGAGGAGGTCCTCCAAGAAATTTCTCAGAATGTTCGCACATTAATGGAGGAACTATGGGTTACCTGGTCTCATTTGGGTGTTGATGAAAAAGCAAAAATAAGTAACATCACTAGGTTGGTACAAATAGAAAAAGAGTTCCACCGGGAGGTCATCTCTGAGACGGGCCAAAAGCTCATTGCTTTGCAAACCCAAGTTGACAGTAAGTGAGCTAATCTTATTAAATAGTTTTGAAAATAAAATTTAACAGAGACAATTATTTACTTGGCATGTGCAAACTACAAATCTCTTTAACTTTAAATAAAATGTTCTGTTTTTCATCAAAAATATCTGTGTTTAGAACTCAAAGAAGAAACTGAAGAACTCAGCCGATGCCTCTCAGTTGATATTAGTATATTGGAATTTAAAGAAGATATGATGTTAATAGACTATAAAAAACAATTGGAAAATCAAATTGCAGGGTAAGAAGACTTCTACTACTATTGAATAATTAATGTTAGTACAAAGTCAACTGTAATAAAATGTGTGACAATAATGTTACAAAATGTAACTTATATTGAACTGTTATATGGGCAAGTTCAGTACAGATTAAGGTTAAGGTTCAAATTATTAATATACCCGTGTTAAAATGAACCCATGACCTTTGTATAAGATGACTGTACCAAGTTAATTAAGGCATGTTGTATGTATGTTGATCAAGGCATGTCCAAGTAATCTTAATTGATGTGAGAGTGTTATTGATTAAGCTTATGCTACAAGAGTGATAATTTTACTGATGAATGACTATTTTCATTTATGTTTTGTTTTATTTATTGATCAGAACTTTACATAAAGAGTAAATTATTGTGTTCTTGAAAAATTTTATTAAAAAAGGACATTAAAACATATTAGCTACTAGTTAATAAAAACACTTTAAAGGCCACATCAGTTGATTACACTAATTTCATATCAATTTTGTTTTTATGAAGCTGATGATTTAATACTTTATGCATACAACACATACAGATACAGAGAACAAGTTGAGCAGCGCAGAACAAAAATGGAAAGGCTACTGGAGTGGCAAAATGATCTTGCCGATAAACTTGGTGTCACAATACAGGAGTTGCAGGAGATACCTCTACCGTCAGAGGAAGATCTGAACAAACTCAAGGTTCATTTGGAGATGCTGCAAGCTGAAAGAGATAAGAGGGCAGAGATATTTCTGAATACTCAATTTGAAGTTAAGGATATAATGGGTAAGTGTTTAATATTATAAAAATACACTATATTAACATGATTTCTTTAATTGTTGCTTTTGTGTTTTTTGTCTTCATATTCTATTTAAGTCGCAATAATCTTACACTATGATCATATTTTTTTAAGTTTGTTTTGAAATATGCAATTAGTATTTTATAATTATTATTAAAGCAATAAAACTCTATAGGCTATTTGCACAACTAGCTGGCAGATTCACTGATAGCCTATTTATTACTTTTGAAACTGACTTCAAAAGTAATATATCAATGAAAGTTGATGGATTTTAATTTAATTTTCTTTTATTTTGTAGATAAGTTGCAAATCAAACCTCAGAATAAATTTGAGCATGCAGTGGTTACTTCATTGTCTGTGGACTTCAGAGTCACTGATATGAACATGGATCGTCTCGCTAAGTTGCAACAAGATTTACAGGAAAAATATGAACAAACCAATAATAGGGTAAGAATATTTGAATAAAACTAGATCATTCTAGTATAGGATAATAATTTATAATAAATTAATGTTAATAATTGCATGTTAACATGTTGTCATTATAAATGCTATAGTTTATGCTGTAGAACCAAATTCATGAACAGTTGTACAAGATACAACAGTAAATGTATTTATAAATACCAAATAGGTTTTGGAGTTGCGTGAACGTCTTGCCAAGCTCTGGGATTGCTTGGAAGAAGACCAAATCTACAGGGACAATTTCTTGCAAGCTCACCCAGGCTGCAATCCTCATACCGAGAATGCTATCAAGGAAGAGCTTAAGAGGTGTGATCAAATCAAGCGCCAGAAAATATCGGTATGTTTGTATAATACCTATGTGTGTAATTAGCCAAATCTCAAGAACTACTGGACCAAATTTTATTTTTCTGTTGGATATGAAAATAATCCTTGAATGCTATAGTCTACCACAGGCAATGCAATGGTGGACAACTAGTTATTTTATGTAGATTATAATAATTTCATTGCAAATTGCCAATTTACCAGGTTTTTTTATTCATGTATTTTCAATATTTCTTTAAATTTATTCTAAGTCAAGATCTGAACCAATTTTTTGTTCTTTGTATTTCTTAATTTTTTCAATATAAATGTAGGAAAAATTAGACTACTTGTTTTCTTTTTGTATAATCTGTGATAAAAAGAATCTTTTGTAAGGCTCAAAAATACAGTAATATTTTATTTTTTTTCACCCTAGGTATTTGTAGCCAATGTCCGCACAAAAATCAAGCTAATGTGGGATAACATCATGTACTCGAGACAAGAGCGTGAGGAGTTTGTACATTATTATGAAGATATTTTCACTGAAGATACACTCACATTGCATGAACTGTACTTGGATAAAATCACTAAGTTCTACAATGAAAATAAGTAAGTTAGCATGAATTTTCTTTTGAATATGTAGAATTGTATATATTTTTTTTACCTCTGTGAATGTTTAGATATCAGGGATAATTTGTTATTGATAAAATGTTATGTATGATATGTATTTAAATAGTTTATTATTGTTGAAACAGGCAAATTTTCGATCTGGTGTTGACCCGCAAGAATCTCTGGCTGAAGATGACGGAGTTGGAAGCTCGTGCGTCGGAACCGGGTCGGTACAACAACCGCGGCGGTCAATTGCTCAAGGAGGAGAAGGAGAGGAAGGCCATTGCTAGCAATGTTTGTATTATTCATAAATGATTTATAAGTGAATAGATAAGTAGGGTTTCTTGTTACTATGGGGAGTGTTTTAACTGATAGAACATATTGTCGTGATGATGTTCAGAACAACATGGATTTAAGATAACTTACGCAATAGTTACAAGTTATTACAGATAACACTTTAATACTTTATAAAATGCCATTTATGTATTGAATTTTTTATTTGAGCAACAATATTTTGAGTTAAATATCTAAAAGTTTTTAGTTAATTTACTATTATTAGTGTAATCAATTGTCAATATTTACAGTTACCGAAAATTGAGGCGCAAATTCGTGATCTGGTCATGGAGTACGAGGCTATATCCGGTAGGCAGTTCACTGTTGATGGAAAACCTATTTTGCAACTAATGCAAGATGAATGGGAGACTAGGAAAGCAGTAAGTTTTACTTTTAAGTAAGAAATCTCTTTTGGTCTGGGAGAGATCGCTTCTTCATATTGCTTTTGATTTGTAGTACTACTGTATTTAGTGTTCAATGAAGAATTGTTCATTTAAATAATAATAATAATAAATAAATCTTTATTTCTTAGGTTTTTTACATTATTGTACAAGTGGATTGTGGCTCAGGCCCTCTTGCTAGGTTAAGACCTGTTCCTTCTCTTGGAGTGATACATATAATAATAATAACATTGTTCTAAGTAGATCGAAAGATCAACATTTTTTTTTTTTTTTATATATCTAAGGGTAATCCAATTTCCAACAAACTGACTGTGCTTAAAATTATAAAACTTTGGTGTGTGTGTGTGTGTGTGTGTGCGTGTGTGTGTGTGTGTGTGTGTGTTTGGGTGTGCGTTTTGTATGTTTTAGACTCAACTTAGAAAATGGGTATATTTACTTAAATGCTTATTAATTTTTCAAGACTGTCATAATCATAGCTATTAAGCCAAGTTAGAACAGTTTTTTTGAAAATGTACTTATTAAGTTCTTTTACTCTATGTTTTTCACTTAAAATATTGTAGAAACGAGGGGCTAGTCCTTCAAACGATCTGAGTGCAAATTTACTCCTGAAGAAGGGTACAGGGATATTTACTCATGCATTTATTCAAATTTATCATTAACTCCACTCTGATATATTTTTAATAAAAATTATTTGTTTGTAACTTTTCCAAAGTATATGTGTGTAGAATTGTATAATAGTATTCATGATTAATCAATTTAAAAGGTATATTTTAGGAACCTACATTCCACATAGTACACAAAGGTTTGCAATAGATCGGTGCTTGATATTAATTTATGATACTGTATGATAATAGAAACATAAGGCCTTATTATTCCGTGTTTGCGAGATTATTTGTCTATAAATATCAGTCAACTCAGTAACTCGGCAAAATCGTTGCTTTGATGTTAACTTAAAGAGTTATAAAAACACAGGCCTTGTTTAATTTCCCCTCCGTTCCGTGGAACGTCCCGCGGCCCGTACTAACGCGCTGTCCCGTCGCAGGAGCGGCACAGCAAGGTGTCGGCGCGCAAGCAGGCGCTGACGCCGACCACGCCGTCGTTCCGCGCGCTCGCCACGTCGCCGCTCGGCAAGCGCGACCGCACCGCCGCCGCCGCCGCCGGCCTCGCGCACACCGTCGACCGACACAGGTACACTTTGCTGTTTGTTTGTTTGTATGTTTGTCGCGCTGATCGTATGTCGCGACGGGATGTCGACTGATGGGAAGCGATCGGAATTAGACCTGCTAATGAGCAACGGACTTGGATGAGTAAGGAAGAAGCGAATAACAATATAGGTAAACGGGTTTTGCTATTGTATGTTTTGGTTTATTTGGATTAGCGAAATGTTGCATTTTATACCGAAATTTAATATGAATTAAACCTATAAAGTAACATTATAATATTAGCGGCAACATCTTGCGTTTGTTTTTAGGGTGCAATGTTTTCATTTATTTAGTTTTATCGTTAATGCAGAAATCATTTTTATCATCTTCTTCTACACCTGCTCCAATATAATACCCTAAACCGAGATAACTACAATTGTATTTACAATTCGTTAGAAATGCAGTTACTCATACAATATGTTATTTACTTCGTATACTTTAATGTCGCATAATACTTTTTTTTAATTTGTATAAAATTCTATAAATATAACGCGTGAAAGAATTTAAGCAGTTTTTCCGATTCATAGACTGCCAAGTAAACGCCAACTGGTGACGGGCAGCGCTAAGAAGGCCACCTCTACGTTCGCGTCCAACCTCTCTGCGCTTAAGAGATCGGCCATTACTACTGTTAAGAGGTAAATACTTTATTTTATAGCTGAAACCAATATCAGAATTTTTGTTTATACACACTGTCATTAATTTTTATAATGAGATAATTTTACATATTTCTCTAATTTTTAATAGTTACGTATAATATCATCTTATATGTAAAAATCAATGGCTGTTCGTTAGTCTCGCTAAAACTATGGGCTGGTCTGATTTTAATAATCATGGCTTTGGTTCATTCTGAATGGTCCAGGAATAGCTTAAATGGTAAGATCAATACGGAGGCGAGCGAAGCCGCGGACGGGAAGCTAGTGTTTGATAAAAAATTTATTGTTTGACGATTTTTATATAACATTGTAATCACCCCTGAGAAAAGCATAAATAAAGTTTTTAAATATAGTGGACACGATTTGTAATAATCAATTAAAACCAATAGTCAAGCCATTGTGGATAAACACGTAATTTGACACATTTCATTATGTATTATATATAGTGTATCATATAAATAATATCATTTTTATCACTACAACAAAATCCATGATATCATGAGTTTCTACTATGTATCATTATAAAAAAGAATTATCAAGTATAATAAAAGAAATATAAATGCAATATTTTCATTCCTTCCATAATTACAGTGCCCGTTTATGAAACTAATGAAGTGAACACAATTTCAACATCCGAGGCAAGTGTGATTAGTGACAGTAGCGAAAGCATTAATTATATTACATAAGTAGAAGGAATGGGAACTATTGTTGCTATGTAGATCATTGGGCCAGTAAAAGTAACTGGACAAATTACGATTGGAGCTATTTAATTAAAGCAGCTATTCAAATTGCAATATTCATTGGCGTTAGCGTATTATTAGGTTTATTGAACGTTGAAACATTATTTACAGTTAGGCGTAGTAGAGTTGTTAGAACTGTGATTGATGTGGTTTTTTGTTTGTATGCTATTAGTGTATTTGAATATCTTATAATTTGTATTTTAATGTGTCTACAAGATAGGCTTAATCTCTTTCCGATTTATTATAAGTACATGGTTTGGCAATGGCTTCACAATCTCGCATGTCACGATGCTTGCGAAATATGAGATGACAATGCAACGAAACGAAAACAATTTTAATAGCCTTATTAATATGCTAATTACAATGGAAGAGTGTTTATCGTAGTATCGTAGTGTTTATCGTAGTATCGTAATTCTAGAGTATTTATCATGGAGAATAATGACAAAAAATTCTAATATATGTAAAACTTTATTAGGTATTAAAGTTATTAAATATTTTTTTGAAAATGTAGTGTTTTTAAAAAAATCTAATTCAATCATAAACATCATTGTACATGTATATATTTGTAATGATTTTGTTATTATCACCTAAATTATATGATTACCTATTTACTTTTGAACTTAACATTAATCAAACTGTTTAATATTTAACAGGCGCATAAGTGGAAGGCTAGCGGCACGAACGGCCGCAGATGGTTTAGGGGAGAATGCTAAACGTAAACTGAACTATGGTGAAGAGGGTAAGAAGACGCCAAAAGTTATTGTCAACGGCAGCATTCTGAAACATAAACGAACCGTGAGTATTTGCTAACACTGTATGTAGTATAGTCATTTGCGCTGGTTATTTAGAATCATTAGGTTGTTGTACGATGGTTTAAAAAATAAATAAATTTGAAGTCATCAAATTATAGATTTTTGTTACGAAAATGATTGTTATTTTACTGAAATGTTAAACAAAAAACTATACATATTAAATTTACTCTGTAATGATTTTATAGTAAATTTAATAAGCGTTTAGGTGATTTAATTATATCAAAGATTTCTTGATTTATATGGAAATATTTTTAAATGGCTGGAAGGGTACAGTATTAAAACATTTTTTTTAGTAAACATTATTGATGTGCTAGTCTGTTATAATACAAAAAAAAAAACCATGAAACACGCTTTAATGATCAACTAAATTGTCTCGCTCTTATTTTATCATGGCGATCCTAAATCAGGATAATAAGATAAACTCATAAAATTATTATATTACCACTGATCCTTGATAAGTCCTGTTCTTTTCTTTGTGGTAGTATATTCAATGCCAATTTCTTTTGCTCATTCACTTTGCCAAATTAACCAGTTTTGCTTTAGACAATTTTTGAGCGTTATTGTCAGTCTAGTTGTTTCTAATATAAGGTTTAGTAAAAAAATAAGAAAGTAAAGCGTAAACGTATTTAGCCATTAGTCATTAGTCACTAGCCACTAGCCATTAGCCATTAGCCATTAGCCATTAGCCATTAGCCATTAGCCATTAGCCATTAGCCATTAGCCATTAGCCATTAGCCATTAGCCATTAGCCATTAGCCATTAGCCATTAGCCATTAGCCAGTAGTGAGTAGTGCGGTGTGTGCGCAGTCGCTGGGGCGGCGGCGCAGCGCGCGGCGCTCGCTGAACGCGACGCGCTCGACGGACGCCGCGGAGCCGCGCGACCCGCTCACCGAGTCCACGCTGCTCACCACGTACACGGACTTTAAGGTGGGTGTTGTATTCGTTTTTTTATAATAGTATATAAGTGGTCCGCCCCGGGTTCACTCGTGGTGCGCATTTTCTCCAAAACAATCTCTCTTGTTTCTTGACAAAAACGTAAAAAAAAAATTAGCCGAATCGGTAGAAACGTTCTCGAGTTTTACTCTTAGCAACACATTTGACATTAATTATTTTTAAATTGATAAAAATCATTTGTGTTGTAAATTATTAGTAGTACTGTAGGTAGCGTTTTGGATTCGAAGTAATTTGATGTTTTTTTCTTATTGAAAACTACCTACACGTCCCGGCTCGGCCCGAGTGTAAGCTTTTCAATAATTGCAACATACGATATATGCAATGCAATTTTTTTTGTTCAAAACACGTCTCTTTTAAAAGCAATATTTCTCAAACACAATTTTCTTTATGTGCTGTAAAGTAAGTTAATATATCACTTGTTAATAAATTTTCAGGATGGCATTCATGAGAAACAAGTGAGCCGCAGTTCAATGGCGTGCAACGCTAACGGCATCATCCCAACCATTACAGTTCAGAACGACAAGGAAAACACCCCAAAAAAACCACCGCGCAACCACCAAATGACGCCGAAAATCGGCAAAGAGAACAACCTGCCCGTTACCCCCACGAATCTCATATTCACACCCACTAGACTCACTAGATCAGCGCTGAAACTCAATAACGATGGTTTCGCAACACCCAGGACGCCATTGAGCTCGAACAAAGCGAACCTCCAGCGTCAGAACACGGCGACAAACATGGCGGTCAAAACTACGCCCGGTAATGTTAGCAGATCAAAATCACATTCCCATCTCATCAGAGCGAAAAATCTACCGCCTCTCATCTAACTTAGATTTCTTGGTCCGATCGATTGGTGTAATATATTTTTGTGTGCTATCTTTATGGAACAGCTGACGAGTACTGTTACATTGAAATGGTTAAAATATCTTTATAACTCCATACTTCAGTACCTGTCTATATAAACATATGAGAGATTATAATTTGCGGGCAAAGTACAAAACCCAGCTTTTAAAATGCTATGGCGTTTTTTTTTATGTAACGTGTTACCATAAAAGTAGGAATTGGGAAATTTGCCTTTGAATATTTATAGGCACTGTTTTTATTAATTAGCATAACATCTTACAAGGTTTCATCTTTTATGATAACTTACATAATTATTAGCACATCGTCTTATCTTTATATCGCTCATGTGATTTCAATGTTTTTACTGACTATGTATGTATAAGCCGTAGAAATGTACCATAAGTTGCTTTTTCAATTAATTGTTTTATTTTAAGGTTTGCTTTTGTTCTACATCAGCCCATCGATTTTATGATATAATGTTTCACGACGCGTTAACACACAAATTCTTCAATATCGGTGTTTTATATTTACGGTCTTTGTGTAAATATGTGGTTCTATGGAAGGGAAGCGCTGGTAAATTATTTTACAGGCGAAATTCCCTTAGTAAAGACCAAAAGGATTGCGTCAGCTTCTATTGAAAAGTCCAATCTTCAATATAATTAATGACTATTTTTATTATTTTTAATGTTAATTACGACTGTGTTATGATTATGAATAGTATTTGCTTTTGTAGGTTTAAGTTTTTAGAATTTGAATACAATATTAATTTCGTTTATTATTATTTTGAGTGCGTTTAATTCCATCTATTTGGTACATATTGGTTTAACCATTAGCGTTTAAAAAGATTTTAATATAGAATTTAATTTTATTGCGACATTAATACTAATAATTATTTTTTATTTTATTTTTAAGTATATTGATAATTTTACATGCTCGTCATTCAAGTCTTTTCGACATGCTCAAAATATTGTGGTTGGCAGCTAAAATTGCTGCATGTACTTAAAAAATCAGTATTGAAATGATAATTAATGTCTTGATTAATGCACTATGGGTTTTCAATTTCGCACCGATTGTAATAGTATTTAATTTTAATATATAATTATGTAATGCAAGCAATGTGTAAATTATGGTTGTAATATATTATTCATAGTTTAAAATTGGCGTTTTATTCGTAGCCCTATAGATTTACTTTGGCTTTACCAAAATGTCGATTTATTTCGATTTCCATGTTCTTCCTAACGGTAGAAGGTTTAGACGAGCAGTGCAAGAAGACAAGTATGAAATAGAAGTTATATTAAAAAATAATGATTCCGAAAAATTATTCGGTAAAATTGATGTAGGAAGTTTAATGTGAGTATCCTATGAATTAGTAGGTAGGTATATTAATTTACTCATACAATTGTAATGCTCTAATATTAAGATATTTTTGAACATTACCAGTAAATGAATACACATAATATGAATCATATACCTTATAGTAGTAATAAACTAAAAATATTTCAAGGTAAAAATCATGGATGCAAATCATAATATAGCTCTAATAGAATAATATATTTATAGCTACACTAAGTTTTCGACCACGGCTCCCTTATCCCATCCGTGTTCCATGATAAATATATCACGTCCTTACTCAGGTCTTGTCTTTATACCGAATTTTTCATTATAAATAATTCAGTGATTTAGGAGTGAGTCTTCTTTACGCATAAACTACTCATAGGTAAAGCGACTTTCGCATCTATGAAAAAGTATATAACACTTAGTGAGCCGAGAATATTGAGCTTATTAAAATATTTCTTAAATACGATTTTCCCACTTCCCTATTGTAGAGAGCTAGCAACGCTTTCAATATGCATGATCAACGATAAACAAGAAGTGATTGGATTTATGGCCTTATGTGATTATCCAGACATACCCGCCGTTAATCCAGCTGATTGGGAAACTTGGATGAGGAATATGTATAGGTAAGGGTTTTACTCATGGTAATTGTAATGTTTAATTTTTCAGTTTTGTTATTATTGCTTGTTATAACAAAATTGACTACGTCAATGGGTTCAAAAACTATCAGAGTTATCGAGTAACAAAATAAAATATATAATTATAATTACGTTGAATGCTAAACCTCGGAGAATGAAAAACTCATTTTGCAGGTCGGCTGAGCACGAAACCAAAGGGAAAAATTCAAAAAATATGTTGAGATCAGTAGTCTCTTCTAGGTTTATTTCTCAAATTACACACTTTAAAATGCGACAGCGTTTCCCTTGTTTCTATTTTTTTTTCAGGAAATTCTATTTATCACGTAACACACTGTTTATACACGCCATGTGCTGTTCTCATTCAGTCGTTGGTTATTTTTTGGAAGAAGCCTTGTTGAGTCTGTTTAATAACGATGTATATCTACAACAAGTGATATTGGTGGTGCCACCAAATTGCCCAAGAGGTTTTTAATTATTCATTACTGTTTTTCGCTTACTGATTATATACATTATTATTGACTCACTAACTTACATAATGGTTTTGTGATTTCAGAGTGTGTTGTGAAATATCAGACAATTAAAAAACACAATTACATGAAGAACAAAGCAAAACGCACAGACGATGATGATGTCAATTACCATTATTTTTATAGCGCCCTTAGACAGGACTTCTGCCCAAAATTGAGAATACGAAGAGCTGTGTAAGTGGGTTTAGTTTGTGAATATCGACAAATTGAGTTCTTATTAATTTAAAAAATTGCAAGAGAAAAGCGTTAACTGTATTTTATTTTTTACTGTCTATTGCTTTACTTCTTTCTATATTCATTATCCAGTGAAGAAGATAACGATGATATAGTAGCGATTCTGGAAAAAAGTTGTCCAAAGCTGAGAGAATTGTACGGTGATTATTACATAAGCGAAATTATTGGCCGCCACCCTGAAATGAAAAGAAAGATCATTGTTAGTGAGGTGAGTTATTTAAATGTGAAATGCGCCTGACGAATGTAAAAATTAATGGCTTTAAGTTATAATGAATTTCGAAACCCAGATGCTTACAAATTAATATTAAGTTAATATCCAATCTGTAGAGCATATATAAGTCAAAGGCAAGTCATACTTTACAAATACTTGTGTCAGTAATAGGTATTCTTCAAGAATCTCTTGTTGGATTTGTAGTATTGAGTTATTAATTAAGTAATTCATAAAGAATATTACTTTCTAAAGCGGCTTGAAAAAACTTTTATACTAAAATGGATTCATACTGACCGAGTTCTTATAAAAAAAATCCAGTGTCTCGAAGGTGTAAGTGGCGTTATGTGTTTAAATTCGGATATTAATTATGCTATGCTTCAAAATACTTACGAACTGGATTCATATCATGGACTTCAAAAATCGACTCCAATCGAAAGAGAGCGGAATAAGAGAAGCAATTTGCTTTTGCGTACTTTTGGGTATGTCCTTGCTGTTTATCGCATATGATAATAATCTAAGTAGTTTAACCTAAAAGTCGGTTTTAAAAAAAATTCTATTAATTTTAGTGAACCAATAATGCTCGGTAAATGGAGTCCATTCGATATTACTCCTCATTTGGAGCAAGAACAAGTTCAAGATGTAAGAATACTTTATTTTTCTGTTTTCGGCTGTACTGAATTTGGTTCTATTAAAAAATACAATAAACTTCTCCGATGTTATTGAGGCCCCTACGGTTTAACTTCTCTAAAAGTCCCAAAACAAAATAGAAGATCTGATATATGTTTCAACATTAAATAACGCCCTCACACCAGCCGCTATAATGGCTTTGCGGTGGAGTCTTACAATATAGTAATTAGTTAAAACTATAGCGTTATAGATAGTATAACTAAACTTGCATTGTACAAAATATATGGACCATGTTATATTCTTTTGTCTGATAAACTTTCAGGAACAGTCCACGGACAACGTGAGTGTCAGACCAAGAAGTCCTAGCAAAGTGGATTTCGCTCATCGTTCATCAATGAGATACAGTTTCGATTGTTTATATTTGCAAGGCAAAAACTCAGATGACTTGAGTGAAAAGGTCTTTATATCCCCCGTTCAGTCCCATACAACGTTTGTGGATTGTCTGTTAGATGAAGATCCGTTTGATTATGAAATCGTCAATATCGATCATCATTTGTTGACGGTGCCTGAAGTTCTTTCACGGGACTTTTTGCCGTGAGTAATTATTGTACAAACAAGTATAGGATTTTGAGTCCTGTTAATGACTTTGTGGAAAACATTATTTTTTGCAGATCAAATATAAAACGACAAGAAATTAGAAAATCAAGCGAACCTGATGATGGAAATAAATACAAACGTATGATTTCTTCTTTAATGTCATAATTAAATTTACAGATTTATTTACATTTTGCTTTCATTTATTTTAGGTAGAACATCTATGAGGATAGTTCGCGACGTAAACGAAAATAAAAATGTTAAATTTTGTGGGGAGCCAAATGCTTTCATGATTGAGCTGTTTGGATTTCATAAAGATGTTGATGACAGGTTAAATAAAATAAAAATGATCTATTTTATAAATTTAAATATATAAGAGAATTTCTAGCAAATTTAAAACTTCATATTCACACATTGATAAATTGTGGTTGTTGAAGTACACTTAGGTATTTAATTGTAACTTTTACAAAATTTTCATATTTTAGGCATGCTTTTGATTTATTGGAAGCAGCATTCGAAGTGATGAAGGATTATGATTATTGTATTATACGAGTTCCTTGTTCGGGAAAAAGTATGCCACTGTTACAACACTTTGCTGTAAGAAACCCACTATAAATGTAGTTGAGATTGCTAAAAAAGAGACAGTTAATAAATTAGTGCAATCTAATATAATTAATTGCAGTTTGTTCCGACGCAAAATCATATAAGTTGTGAATATTCATTGTACGTTGCACATCGATGTTCTGTTCTTAGGTATGTTTATGTTTTAATGTGTGTGTGTCTAGTTATGTTAGTGATTCATAAATAATAATAATTCAATATGTTACTTTTTATTCATTTGAAGAAGTCATTCTCATAAGTATCACACATAAATGGATTTGGTTTGTCAATCATAATATACGTTATTTCGCAATAACGTAAGTAGTTATTCTGTTTTGCTTTGTTTCTATAAGATATTTTCTCCGTAAAGTAAATATTATATTATTGTTTCAGTAAACTGCGAGTGAGACGGGCTGAAATAATTGATATACCGCAAATAGCGCAATTGATGTATAGTCTGGATGGACGAGAGACGATGTGGTCTGTCGAAAATACTATACTAAGAAGGAATGAACTCGAGGCTTATGTTTTCTTGAGTAATGTGTCCGTGGTGGGAATTGGAATTCTAGAGTGAGTTATTATTTAATTTCATTATTAATATAACGTCGACAGCTGAAGTTTATTCATGTATTATATACAGACTAAATTTAGATACACACTATTTTTAGAACAGACTACTTTTAAGGTAGTTAATTTGAGGTAAATGTAGTCTGCTCGAGATTTTCAGCGTTCAAAAAGGAATATCCCTTTTTTCTCCACAGTACATATGGATACTATATGTAAAAAGATTTCCCTTGTAATATTCTTTTTCTAGACCTCCAGAGCAAATAGATTTCATCCGAGCTAAATTCAATATAGACGCGCATCGTATTCACAAATACCATATAAAGGATCAAGATTACAATGTTGGTTTTGCTACTCTGAAGACGGCGCTTATTTATCCTGCATTCGAACCGCATTATAGGTTCTTCGTTAGAGATATGATGCGACAGTCTGGTATACATTCGTTGATTTGGTTAACAGCATATAGAAATAAATGGGTGAGTAATGTATAATCTTTAACTTTCTATTCTTTGTTTCTAAACTTATGCTTTCTTTTGGTAGAAGTTCAGAGGCATTCCTTCTTTCCTTTTAAGCCTGCCAACGCATTTTCTAAGGGTCTACCTGTGCATATGTTTTTGAGCGGGTGGTAGCTGTTTTCCATCATGTAAACCATCAGCTCGGTTGGGCGTTGTGAAATAAAAAATAAAAATCAGAATCTGAATTTTCATTCAGTCATCTATTCCTTGTCTGTATATCGTTAAATGTATTTTTATATCTAATCAACTACATATTTCAGATGGCGCATAAGTTAAATTCATTCGCCTCGGTGATGATACCACTTTTACCACGTATGTCTGATTTGGATTACGCGCCCGTACCGGAATTGAATAAATTACATAAACTGTCTCATTCTTTGTAAGTGCATCTTGATGTGAAACTTAACTTTCTCTTTTATTTGTATTTTAAAGTGTATATCGTAAAATAAATACTGTGTACTCATAATTTTTATATAGTTTAAACCAACTTTCTCGAATTTATTAATATTTACCTTTCTTAATAATACTTTGTCTATTGTATGACTGTTAAAATACTTTCAGAATGGCATTTAGTTGTTGGTTCATCAGTAGAAAATTAACCAGTGTGCCGAAAGTAACTGTGGATTCGAGATTGGTAATTGTTGGCGCTTCGAGAACTGCAATGGCCTTTTTGAATACGCTCCTCTTTGGGTATTGTGATTTATATTTATAAATTAACGGGTTTGAAGGTTGTATATATTGATTAAATAAAAAATGAAAAAAATATGTGTAGATGGAGTATTGAACAGTCTTCTTCTTCTAATATTTACCTGTGAATGAAAACTTTGTTATTCTGTTACCACACTCCAAATAGTATTTATTATATTAGATGCTCGTCCCGGCTCCGCCTGGATATAAAGATTTCTGTTTTTTCCTTATTAAATCCCAAGAAAGTATTTAATTGATTAATAATATCTTATCACCCAAGTCAGCTCATACCCTGTCTGTATACCAAATTTAATCAAAACTCGATGAGCGGTTTCAGTGTGATTAACGGACAAACGTCCAAATAAACAAATATTCACATTTATAATGTTAGTATGATTCATCAATTGAATAATATTTAAAATTTTAATTTGATAAAAAATTACCTTGATTTCAGCGACACTTCATCGTATCTGTTCTTCACAAACGTAACGTTAATATCGCCTCAAGGCTTGCCGTATGTGCGAAACTCGAAGGCACTCGCAGAAATGATGTTAATGAAATACCACACGAGCTCGGAGCGATATCTGAAAAGCGTTCCATATACTTATTACGTGAATACCGTACAAAGTTCTATGGTTGAAATAAATAAGTATGCTTCTCATTTACTTCTCAATATTACTTTCGAGTGTTCGGTTCATTAATATATGTAATCGTACAGTATTTTATAACATTAAGGTAAAGTCTTTAAATGATCACACATCAGGCAAGCCCAATATTTATGAATGTGGAAAATCTACAATTTAAATTAATAGACAGCAGCCTAGTAGCAACTGATTAAGAATATTTATAAAAGATATAACTATTTTAAACAGTATATTAAATGCCTTCGAATGGTCAGAACTAGACCAGATTTATACGGTGCTACATGGTAAGCACCAGAATTCCAACCAAAAAATAATCATCGAAATCGTCTTACCCAGTCCAAAGTTTAGAATCTGAATTAACAAAGGCAAATAATACAGTCGAAAACATATGCTCCTCTTTTTTTTAAGTCGCTTGAAAGTTAAGAATGAAGTGTTGTAGGTTTTAAAAATATTATTTCAGACGACAGAAGTATATAACATTGACAAATGGCAGTAAATATTATTATGACCGTCTTTTCATTTTGTGCGGGAAACAATACCAGCATCCTGAATATTTGAAAGATGTATTGGACAAGGAAAGAATAGTGAAGTATGATGTAAAATTATAATTCAATTCTGTTTACTCGTATTAATTAGTATTTAAATTACTATCTCTACTAATATTATAAATGTGAAAGTACCTCTGTTCGTGTGTCTCTTCTCGCCTAAACATCTGAACCTATTTGGATGAAAGCATTCACACACAAACGGGATTTTGTAAAAGGACTGTGTATCTTTTCATTTTAATTCGCGACGGAAAGCTAGTTAGTTTATAAGTCATGATACAATATATTTGTACAAAAGTTTCGTATTTAATTGCAGAAGTGGTATATTGGAATACACACCGTTAGACGTCCCACAGAGTTTTAAAGAACCCTCTGTAAATAATTTTACTCCAGGCAATGTTTTCATTGTGAATAATATCACAGACGCTAACAAGGCGCTAAACTTTGTAAGAAGTATGGTTTGGGAAGAAACGGGCGGTTTGTGTGTCATTATTAATAGTACCGGCATTCGTGTAAACTACAAAACCTACATACTTCGTGCATATGTCTATATGGGCAGAGTGACATTATTTTCGACTTTACACGCGTTAGCAAGAAAATTTATTCAGAAACTTTTATTTAATTTACAAAGACCTGTCCCATTATACCTATATAATAATTCTGTACTTACTAATAAGCTTTATAAAAATGCCAAAACTGGATGGATGCTTAGATATTTGTTACCCTTTTACGTAAAAATGCTGATATAGATAAAAATTGGTGCTAATAATAGTAGTCAGTAGATAGTTAAAAAATTATAGGCTATTTTAATAACTTATTATTTCGGGTGTTTGTAATTGTACGAATATATTATTTCATTAAAAAGATCACAATTAGTAGATGTGGTTGTCTGAATAGTCAGTTATTAGAAGCCTTTTTTTCAGGTAAAATCCTAGTTTATGGATCATCGGTAAACGTTTATTGCTGCATCGCCACGCTCTTAGAAATGAAAGTTCCCCCACAGAATATCATATTCATCGAGAACTTTCCACCGAAGGACCCGAAAGCGTCAAGAGTTTCCAGCTTTTGCAATACATACGTTAGATTTTTGTTATTTACATGGTTTTAGGAAGTTTCCTATTGTTTCGGCTGGACAAATAATATCGGTAGTTTTGATTGATTTTTTGCTCTTTCAGGTGGACAAAACAATGCAAGAAGTGCTTTGCAATTTAAATATAACAATATATCGTGCATATTATTTCCAGTCCTGGCAATTGGATTGTAGGGACTATGTGGCACATGTTCAGTTTATGTCGCAGTATAGATTCATACGTCTTGACTGCGCTGCGTTTTTCTATTACGGTCGTAGAGGAGTCAATGAGCAAGTGTTTATGGGTAAGTACCAATATATAGTTTTTTTTTTGTAAGAAATGATGAGTATCAATACCCATTCTATATGTTTTTGTTTGACAACGGCTCTTTAAAAGGAAGTGTATGAAATGTATGAAATAGAGTAGTAGTGAATATTCTTATTATGTTATTTCTTATAATATGTTTATTGATAGAAATATAAAAAAGCATATTTATATATAAGTACCACATCTGGGCAGATTAAGGTTTCCTATATTATGTTTGGTGTATCTTATTCTATCATTCATGTAATATATTGGTAATTATATAAGCCAGTTTATAGTTTTTATAGTAATTTTAAACAAATCCCACGCAAACACAAAACATCCAGGACAATTTGATGCGGCGCTTCCGCTGGCTTTAACAATATTACATTTGCCATTTATACAATTATTTATACAACATTCGAACAATTAGGAACATATTTTGTTATTCAAATACAGCTATACATAAAAGCGGAATGGCGTACGACGGTGGTGTCGTCATAGACCATAACTTTAGAACAAATGATCCTAATATTTACGCAGCGGGACCTATAACAAGGTACCATAGACGTTACTACGCAGCCACGAGACGACATAAGTATTATGATGCTTATGAGATTGGGATGAAGGTGATGGAATATTTTATTACCGTGTCAAAATGTATGTTTTTATATTGTATCGTAGTATACCTAGTTTCAGATATTTTTGTAATTTTTTTTTTTATTAGTTAGATATTTATATGCACGAGTCTTCAACTCTTGCTGAGTTAAAATATAGCTAGAGCGATTAAACATGTGCTTAATGCTTATGGGTTTTCATATTATAATCTACATTTGTCGAATTAATATTATTTATAATGGAAATAATCTGTGCGTGGAAAATGGAAAGAAAATTATTCAAGTTTCCAGCTTGGATAAAAAATAGCCATTATTTAATTTTAGCTTGGAGAAATAATCAGAAATGAGTTGGATCCACTTTTCACTAACGAGACTAATGAATCAGCGAAGGAATTTCACATGAATGATAGATACAATGAAAATGATATTACTTGTATGGCTGAGTCTAAGTACGAAAGGTGAGTTTTAAATTTACTATGCCTTGTGTTTCATTTTGATATATAAATGAATACTGTAAATTTAATTTAGACTCTTAAAGGTCATTCCGACCCTAAATATGTAGTTCAGGCCATACCAAACGAATTAATCCAATTTTATAGTAATCTAGTTCTATTTAAAATGTTAAGAAGTTACGTAATATGGAGACATCTCGGATTAAAATTTTAAGGGATCTTATTAAATAGTCATTCAAGGAACTAGATTTTATAACACCTTTATATAAAATGCAGAGAGGAGGAAGAAACAGAATTCAAAAGCGTGCCAGATTTCAAAATGCCTATAGTCAAATGTTGCACTTTACCTGGCGGATTACAATATTTAGAAGTTCGCTCGCCGGGCATGAAAGTGCCGCATCATTATGTACAATCTTTAGATTATAATGTTAGTTCAGAATTATATTTACTGCTATATTTAAATAAAAATATTATTTGAAAAATAGACCACCATACACGTTTTTGTATTTATATCTATCTCTGTATATCTATCCAGGAATTTTGGATATTGCATTGATCTAATGCTTTGCTAAATTACGTACTTTCAGGGCTACATCATAGAAACTTTTAAGGAGGGGTATTTTAAGATGCATTTCAACAAGGATTTCATAGTGGACGGAATAACTTGTTTGACGCCGGAGAAATATTCGCTGGAAAATTTTAAACGTCTATATGGTTTATCCAGCTCGGTGCTTAGTAACGTTCATTTACGATACACGGTTTGTAGAATATAAGTTGTATTGTACTTTTGAATTATTAAATTAAAAAAAGCTATTAGCATCACGGCAGTCATTAAATTTAACAGTACCCTATGTTACACAATAAACAAACTATTACACGTTAAGTGTAAATATTACCTATACCTATAAATGATCTTTTTTAGACAAAACGACTCGATAATCTGTACAAGTTCTTCCGAGAGCCTTGGGCGCACTTTTTATACCACGATCAAGTAGACGAACTTTTTGCAATTGTAAAAGAATTAGTACCATTGGTGAGTGGACAAGAAGTAGAATTAAAGTTATATTATTGATTAAACAATAACGTATGAAATATCCTACTAATGTTTTTAACAACTTGTTATCCTGATATTCCTACGGGATACAGAGACTTATCGTAGAAGCACTTTTGAGCTTTTGAGCACCTTTCTTAGTCATGTCATTCTTAGCAATGATGCGATGGCATAAGCATCGAATAAAATATATTATTGATTATACAGGGCCAACCATATGGCGAGACGATAAAAGACGTACTCAAAGTGGCAGTTGACAAATTAGATTCAACGGTAATGTTAAATAATTAATCACTTAATACACTTTAGGTACCTAGATGTTCTTGTTAGATACTTTTGCAAAGTCTAAAGTCTATGTGTAAGTCTAGTGGCTTGTACGATAAAAAGGAAATTATAGCGCCTCACCTTAGCAAATTTTTTTACGTAGGAGGATAATCGTATTAAAGTTCTTGCTAAAAATTGTTATATCAAAATTACTAATTGAATAAACGTAGCCAAACTGTAGCAAAACTTTTGTACGTATAACATTTAGAAAAATGTATAGTTCACTCACTCACTTAGAACTGTCGGTGTATCTAATTCGAATCATAATTTATTTTCAGTCACTCACCTATGAAACGACGCTCGAGATACGTAATAGCTTCGAAAAGTCTCCCCACATAGAGGCAATTACGAACTACGTCATACAATGGGTTTCCGAGAATGATGTTCTATTGCCCATGTACTTACAACCTTCGGAAACGTCTGCATATGCGCATGATCTAGAGAAAAACCCAACATTTAGAAGACGAAGAAGGAGTGTTGTTAAAATGCTGGCTGCTATTTGTTAAATTCGTTTTGTTTTAATAAAACCTATAAAAATATTTTGTTTGTTTATTTGTCATTTTATTGAAATCAGATTTAAATAAAAGAGAAAATTGTTATTAATAGTAAATTCTGGCGTAGTAATCGAGCACGCTTCATCATGCTAGCATAAGCTAGCTCGCATCGGGAAATGTACCACGCCCCCACAGAAGACCGACGTGATATAGTAGGGTGCTTATGTGTTCCGTTTGGTGAGTGGGGAAGCCGAAGATCCACATCCTTTTCCTCACACGTCCCAGTTCATTTCTGTATTCCTTTCGTCAATCCTTTACAAATCCCATATCCCTTGAAAGCTGGCAATGCATTTGCAGCGCCGCTACCTCAGCAAATGTCAGTGATCGCTTACCATCAGGCGAACCACCACCTCAGCTGCCCACTATTACATAAAAAATACCTGCTTGTGATTACAACTCGATTAAAGCGGATGACCTAGAATTAATATCTACAGCACTTTGAAAAAATCATACACAAAAATAAAACCTATGATGCAGCTACCTACATATGCAGCTCTATTCTCTATGACTCAAAAATAAGAAAATATCATAAATGATTTAATCAAATCTTGCAACATTATGGCACCTATAATTGTCATTTTGAAAACATTTTGTAAATATTTATTTTAGAATAGATTTCATTATGTCACAGCCAAAAGCTGCGAAACCGTTAGTTTTAAATGAATTGTTAATAAAAAATGTTAACACCTGGGGAAATGTTCAATACAATATCCCATTGCGACTGTCTAATAATGAAACGAGGACTGCGGCGAATATTGCTCATAGGCATATACCAGCAATACCACACAGTTTGGATTGTGTATGTAGCCTTTGTATTCTTCATATCAAATGTCAGTAATAATTAAATTCTTATTAAATAATACATAATCGGAAATACCATTTTGAGAAGGACTATCATTAAATAGCTATGCGCACAACGTTAAATTGTTGCTTTAAATATTATGTTTTTATTTAATCTGGAAATGGAAATACCTACTTTATATATAAGATTTATATCATAAGCGCTTTTATAGAAAATAGATGATCCATTACCAGAAAGAGTTACGGGACGTGATATGGTGGTTGAAAAGGAGTCGTATAAAACAACGACAGGAGAATATTGTGTGAAGCCAAACCCCAATAAGGCTATGGAAAGAGCCGATTGTGCTATCAATTGTCGAAGAGTTATTTTTATGACTGGTGTTGAGAAAAGGGTGAGTAACAATAACTTTTTTAAATATAATAAACCAAGTTTTTCAATGTTGACTATCCTTATTGTTGATTCATTTTAGATACAAAGCAAAAGCATTGTACAACCAATAATGATATCGGAAATGAAGGATAACTTTAGGGGATTAACAAAAACACCAACAGCGCCACCTGACGTAACGGTCAAAGCACCGGATCCGGAATACATTTTCGATGTAAGTTAGTCCTTAGATAACCTAATATACTAAGACAGTAAATCTAACTAGGTTTTTTGTCTTAGAAACATTGTTGTATAATGTATGGAGTTATAATAAATTCTTGCCTAATTAGGTAGTAGCATCTGGAAGAAATGAGGCACCAGTAATACCAGATAGTGCAGGTGGCTTCCGAAGACTTTTGGATCCGTATGTCTCAACTTACAGAGCGTACCATAAGCCCTTTTCAGTGGAAGACCAGTACGGAATCGGCGCTAAAGATCAGATCACATTTTATTCCGAATTCAATGTTCCTAAGGTGGGTGTTAGTGCATCTGTTGTTTTAAATACACTATTTTTATCATTCGAATTACGCCTAGTAATAGGATTTTATTCTACAGAAATTTTATACAGAACAACAGACATTTGTTTATACAAAAAGTAACTTTAAAATGATACTGACACGTACTTTGTGCTATTTTTAGTGCAATTTCGACCATCAAGATTCTCATCGTTTACATGTTGTGTATTAATCTTATGATAATATTGTAGGTTCGCGGCTTTGGGCCAAGGCACAAAGAAATTTGGATGCCGCTTACAGCAAAAGTGCACAGAAATGTATACGATAGAATACACGTCAAGAAGGAATATAAAGAGGTCGCTGCGTGTCACAATCCTGTTAACAACATAAAAGGGTTTGATATATTTAGCTCTAGTTATAAATATATGATACATTTTATATTTATTTTATACAATGAATGATGTCCAACAAACAGAATGATGTACAAGTCCTTTTCTGCAGCGTGCGTCCAAATTAAACAAGCAGACCTACTATAAGTGTTCAAATTCATTTTCATTAAATGTTTTTTTCCAGGGTTTTCGAATCAGAAATGAAGAAAAAGTACAAAATCCCATTCGCGTCGTCATCGCTGGCCTCATGGGATCACGGGGAATCATTTGATCTCGCTCCTTTGCCGCCAAACCCGTATCAGACCAATCTTCCTCCATTCATGTATTGCAGCGACTATTGTCACATCGCACAAGGAACCCCACCGTATACAGTTGTCGATCAGTTGAAACATCAAAGGAAACCGCACAAGCCTTGCGCTAATAGATTCATAGTGTCTAGGGATTTCGTTCCATAGGCTGGTATTTTAATAAACTTCCGGTTTGAATGTATGTTTTGCTTTTGTTTTCAACATAATTGGGCTATAATTTGTTTCACTATAATTACATTAAGAAATTGTTTGCTTAATTAAACTAACTCAATGAATTTGCTATAAATTAGAAATTAATTTTTTGGTTGTCGTTATTTTTTTATACATACAGTTGGGCCACGATCTTTTGATACTTGGTTAACACAGAGGGCGTGAGCGTGAAATCATCATCATCATCATCATCAGCCCATACACGTTCCCACTGCTGGGACACAGGCCTCCTATGAGGGTTCAGGCCATAATCC
Source organism: Zerene cesonia (assembly GCF_012273895.1). Taxonomy (NCBI): domain Eukaryota; kingdom Metazoa; phylum Arthropoda; class Insecta; order Lepidoptera; family Pieridae; genus Zerene; species Zerene cesonia. The sequence continues at coordinate 3,173,809 of NC_052117.1, forward strand.
ACCACGCTGGCCAAGTGCGGATTGGCAGATGACACATGTCGTCGAACTTTTGATTCTTGGACATGCCGGTTTCCTTACGATGTTTTCCTTCACCGTTTTAAGCAGTGGTGATGTTATCTACATGAGCAGATAAATTGAAAAATCAATTTATTTCCTGCACGCCCGGTCTCGAACCCCGACTTATCGATTTTTGAAGTCCGAAGTTCTCACCACTGAGCCACCACTACCTACATGAGCGTGAAATAATGGCAACGAATGCAAAAAATGTCCTTTATTTCAGGGTACTTAGGAATCATTTCGATAAACATTTCAACGTTTCTTTTTTTTTACTTTATTATCATCGAATGCGAATGAATAAGAATTATTTTGTCGCTTAATTCCAGTGTAAATGAAATGAAACAAGACATGTTTATTATGTTTTATTTCATAATGTCATCCCAACTGGTTCTATCTATAAAATATATGCTTTATATTATGCTATCACTTTGAAATTTATTTCATTGATGATGTTCATTGTTGAAATTTACCTACCCATTATTTTAATAATGCTTATTTCTAGGTCTACCGTTAAGAAATTTACGCACATGTTTATTGTTTTTCAATTGCTTGATTTGAAGAAATCGTAGGCTGAAACAATCAATTAAATTTAATAACGGTTAGGATATTTTATTCAAGATACAATAAATTTTACAGAAATGGGTTACGCATGCATTAAAAGTCAATGTGAGTAGGTTCTTACCGTAGGTTTTCTTACAAAACAACTTGAGCATGTATTAGAATGACATTCGCATTTCACTTTTGGTTTTTTCTGGAAGAAGAAGACTTTATTTCAACTTGACAATGTAACATTCAACGCCTTATACTCTTTCTACGTACCCTTTAGCCATTTCGATGAAGTCATGTGCTTTCGGGCCAGCTACAAATTTATTCTAAATGCGTCTACCTAATTCAATATGAAGGTGTTAATGAAGCACCCATGCACCATATCCGACCTAACGTCAGAATTGCAAATCTCAGGCGCTAACAGATTTCAATAGAAGCTAAAGTATGATACAATTTTCAGTATTCAATAACTTACGTGGATTGAAACAATGTTGAAACGTTTTCTGTTCTGCTTTTTTGCGCAATGATTTTGTTCCTCAACAACTGAATCGTCTTTGTCCGACAAAATAGTATTAGTGCAGTTCTGTAAAGTGAATAATTTATTAGTACAAATAGAAAAAATGTATTGCTTAAAAAATCTTGGAATTTTCTATAATGTAACTATTATTATTTTCAACTTACCTCTGAACAATTGCAGTTGTCGTGCTCTGGAACGTAAGATTCAGGTAATACCATTGTTTTAAGCCTTTTTAGGAGCAAATCGAGTCTCAATTGCTTGTTTCATTGAAGGATTGTTCTGAAAATTTCATTTAATATACAAACACATTAATTAATTATTAAAATAAGTATCTACCTAGTCATCCCAGTTCTAGTACGTAAGACTGATCATGTAACGTTACATTCTACTAAAAATCTAATGCTATGAAACCTAATTGTATAAGTTAATTAGTGATATAATATATGTATATCTATAGTTCACTACTTACTCCAGGGCAAGTTAGGTTTAGGCATTTAGCTTTTTCGTTATCATTACACTTTCCATACTGAAAACAAACAAAATGATAGTTAATATGTTACATCATCGTGGCTAATTATCGTGCAAATTTCGTTATCGGGTCCTTAAAATTCTTTAAAATATTCCAGCTTTACATTTGCCGAATTATTTGAAATCTTCGTATATTATATAAAAATCATTAGACGAATCAAACATGAAAACCTTATAAAAAACAGACTGACAGGAGTAGGTTTCATGTAAATTTACCATGCGAAACTAAGTGACTTAAAATATTCACCTTTGGGCAAATTTCATCCGGTGGTTTGGGGCCCTGCCGTTTCCTCGGTGCCCTACACGGTGGAGTGTGGAAACATCTCGCAGGATCATTGCAAGGGGCCCCGGCTCGTGCGGGCCAATAGCAAGGCATCAAGTACGGAAAGCACGATGATGGTGGAACACAGTGTGGTATGTGGTGGCAGGAACGGGCGGCTAGGGGCTAGGGAGGAATTATAGATTACGTTTATGTAACAACTAGCTTAGGCCCGCGGCTTCGAACACGGTAAATTCGGAGTAGTTTAATAGATATTATTATACATATAAACCTTCCTCTTGAATCAATATATCCATAAAAAAAAACCATCAAAGCTGTTGCGTAATTTAAAAGATTTAAGCATACTTTATACATACAGACGCGGGAAGTGACTGCTTTATACTATGTAATGATAATAATTGTCCATGGGTTATTTTGTGGCTTTCAGTATTTTGGTGTTTAATTGATACAGAAATATTCTTATGTGTAAATGGATAAGTGCTATATAACTGCGGTTGAAATTAGATCACAATTTCGATATTATAATTACGATTGGTAGTAAGAAGGAATCGCGAAATAAACAGTTTGCGCTTACTTACTTTTTGCAAAACGCAACTCGATCTTGGTGTTAATTCAATCTGAGAAAAAATAAACACATTTATTTCCACTAATATAACTAAATTAGCTGTGCCCCACGGTTTCACCCACATCGTGCATGTTGGTACATATTTAATAACATTTTTCCAGACAAAGACTGTAAAAATTGGACAAGTAGTTCCTGAGATAGGCACGTTCAAATAAATAATCAAACTCTTCGGTTTTGTATTATTATTGGTGTTAGCATAGATTACAAAAAAAAAAAAACATTAAATGTACTTACTGGTGAAGGTTCATATTTTGGTTTTCGTTTTAAAGAAATCTGGAAAACGACATTTTTATTTAGTCTAAGTAGGTACAGTAGAAGTACAATATCTACTATATTAAAGAAATAATTAAAAATTAGGTATATTAAACAAATAGCTTCTGTTATGTATCGTGGCGAGAAAAAGTCGACAAAACAACACTCGCATCTACCATAATAAATTACGAAAAATCATATAACAGTGAGTACTACCTTTAATCCGAAACAATTTGCGCAGTCAACCATGCACTTAGATGGGGAACACGGCGCAGACTACAAAATACAATGTATATCATACCAATATATAATATCAAACATATTTCATGTATTGACAAGATTTGTATCATGTATTCAATGAAATTATGCGTAGATAAGAAGTTCTAATGAATGTAAGCGAGGAATTCTCATAGAATGCCTTCGTACCTTACAACTGCATTTTCCTTTCGGACAGGGCGAAGGCTAAAAAAAAACGTTATAATAAGTTGAAGAAAAACTTCTAAAAGATTTAAATAACTCGATCTGATCGCAATGAATTTTTGACTTACTACTGCCGGGCATGGTGGATCATCCTGAAATTTAATAAAAAAATAGTCATTAGAAATTTACTTTAGTATTGTGAATTCTTAAACTTAGTACCTTCGCAACTGTTCAAAATAAATGAATGTAATTTATTTTCTTGTGTTTGATTTTACGCGAGTATCATACATTTAGAAATTAAAAACTTTTTAACGGATTTTAAACGCGATTTATTCATTATATTATTAACCCGACGTTTCGAACACTTTACAGCGAGCGTGGTCACGGGGGTCATAGTCTCCCCGTGACCACGTCGGGTTAATAATATAAAATAATATAATGATTAAATCGCGTTTAAATTCCGTTAAATTTTTTTTTGATTTCTAAATGAATGTATTTTGTTTAAATAAGCAACGCTAATTACGTAATACATAAGTATTGCTAAATCTTGGATTTCGTATTCCAAGAGTACCTATTTTAAAACAAACTAATTTTATTCCTTTAAAGTAACTTAAGTGTTAGAGTATCGATAAATATACATCTAACTACCATGTCAATTAAAGTATTAATAGCATAGGTATATTTTATATTCAATATGACCAATTTGTAATGAATTAATTTATTATATTAGATACCGTAGGTACCTATGCAAGATTTTCTTTAGATACGTACGCAAGGCGGTCCAATACATATCGGACAACATGGATCTGTGCATCCGCTGCAGCCTCCACACTATAAGCAGATAAAGATATAGTTTTGGGTATGTATGAATTAAACAAATACATAAAATGTATCAAAACTGCGTAGAGTACTTACTTTTAAAGATGCTGGTAAGTCGCTATTACTCTGAAAATAATGAAATATTTACTAAACATGTACGCACGTTAATTTAATTTGTTTGCAGGTATTGTAAATATTCTTTTACCTTATGTCTGCAACAGCCTTTACCACAACATATCTGTACAATGGCGGTCTGCGGAAACACAGGCTTTTCGTCTTTGCGACTTCTTTTCGATGTTTTCTTTCCAACGATGGCGATATTCGACATCCCAAACATGTTGTGCTCTCTATCCAGTCGTAGTATAGTGGATAAGCATTTATCACCGAAACTGAGTCGACGATCAATAACGTCATCAGATTCTCGGCTACATGTTGATGTTGTGGAGTTCGACGGGGATATCGATGGTGAACTAAAAAAAATAAAGAAACATTAAAAGTTTATCATAAAATGTGATCACAGAAGATATGAGTAAGGCCAGTGGGCTTTAATTGCGCATCTGGTATTTTCTTTAATTCACCTAAGAATTTTACTAAAAATATGTGTCCAGAGTTGTATATTTGCTAGTCAAATATTGAATGTTACTATGGAAAAACGGGTATTATTTTAATCTAATACAAATTATACCTTAGTTTCATGTTTTTCTCCTATTTCGCACTTTAGCACCTGTCAGTGCGTTTATGTTTCTGGAAATATAGTCAATCATTGGATAATCGCGAGGAAAACCATAATTAACGATTAAATCTACTAACCTAGATTCTGCATAACCTTCTTGATCTTCGGTCAGCCACTTCATCTTGGTCAGTTTTAAAATATTAGCGTGGTTCCTTGTGTCCTCGACGTCTTCCTCGTCGATGCCTTGCAGATCGCTGGTTCCGTTAGATATTTTCTATAATGAATGTATCAATAAATTTATCTATAAAGATAATTCAAATTTAGAGGTTAATTTTAGAAAATTTCCATTTTTCTTACATGTTTTATCATTAAGTTTCTTTGTCAAATAATTTTTCATATTCTCACTTTACATTGAAACACAACACATCCTAATATTATTTTTGAAACTTTGGAAACGTTTATGGCTAACAAAAATTATTATATGCAATAATAAGTATTCACAAGTCTCACTTCATATGCTGCAGTAGCTCCCAAAAAGGAGTCCTCTTCGTGTCTATGTGACTCCACAAGCTCATGGAGGGCTTTAGACCTTTCGACTTGTATTGGACGGTCCTCGATCAACTAAAACGTAACGTCTTGTAATTTTACTTGTATAATTATGTATACCTACGTAACGAAATTGTGCATGGCAAATTTGAAGATAATACAATTTATAATAGTCAAACGACTACGATAACTGCATTATAACAATATTTCGTAATGTAAATCAATTATGTATTTCTCGAATGTGTTCGTAGGGTAAGTATGAATTAGAGAGGTTTGTTGTAGTAATATTTTTTGCGTTAGTTTGTTCAAAATACCGTTAGATCATTATCATCCTGCATCGAGCTGTGGCCGTGTTCCACAGCATCGTCGATTGGTTTCACGTCATTGACCATGCATACATAAGCGAAGAATACGTTTTGATCCGAAGCACTGCTCCTCAGCCTCATTGTTCCGACTCGATTGCCGTACTGGTTATTTGAGTTCATGTTATGTATTATTATTGCGTGTTCATTGTAAAAAGATGTAATGAAACGGGGAATTTGAAACCCATTATTGGAATGGCAAGATAATGCACGATTTAATTTTCCTTACGCCATGGTTCAACAACTTCAATCAAAAAGACATCAATTTGAATCAGCCGTCATACAATTAGTTTTTTTTGGGAGTCGTGTGATAGAAAATTTGTAGAAACTCCTTTTTGATTTGATTTTTTGTGTTAGGTTTAGTTTTGATTTGATTTTAGACGCGTGTTTCATACTGTTACCTATATGCGTGCATTTAAGTTATTAAGATGATTTAAATTTATAAACAAAAATAGAAATATAAAATATGTATATCTCATGTGTTACAATTTTTTTTCCTTCATTTTCTTAACAATTACAAGTTCGAGGCACATGAAACCGAAAGAGTAGAAGAAATTCGATTACTGTGGCAGGATCACGGGTGGCCGAGAGGCTAGGCGTTGCTACGGTTAGGCAAGAAACGCAGGTTCGAATCCTGCCTCGTGATCAAATTTTTTCTATTCTTTCAAAATTTCTCATTTATAAAGCATTTCAATGCTATAAAACTAAAAATTAAAATTACAAGTTCTTTCTTTACCTTGAACTCGGTTTTTCTCTTAACAGATATTATTTTATGAAAAGCTCTATTCGGGTACTGATTCTTATAAAATTCACAGAGTACCTATTTGATTGATTTTGTATCATAAACGTTATTTTCGATCTACACGTGGTTCCAATGGTTATTATTTGATTTGGTTCAATGTAGGTATGCGAGCGTAATTATCTGATTAGGAAGTGCTGTCAGTCACCGTCATGGTATGGTTTTAGTGGCTTGGGAATGTGGAAGTTGCCTATTATTTATTAAAGGTTATGAATTTAATGTACGTGTGTGGATATACCATCCACCGATGAGTATTCTATGTGTGGGTACCTATATGTATAATCGATTTCATTGAATTGTTTATTTTAAATTAATTCTTGTTTAACAAACCGAGCAATTGATCGTCACAAACCCTAGAATAGAAACCTTAAAATAAAGAAAAATTAATCATTTAGAAATTAAAGATTTGAGCGGACTTTCACCGCGATTTATTCATTCAATTATTAAACCTGACGTTTCTAACACTACAACAAGTGTTGTTGTCACGGTATGTAGGTAATTTTACGTCGACTTAAATGATAAGTATAAACGCCATTTATTGCGTTTTGAATTCGTTACAATACTTGAATATCTAAATATACAATACTCGCGCAAAATCAAACACATTAATATTTAATTGATGATACAATTCTTAATTCTATTTTTTATTTTTAGAAAAAGATAACTACTGAGCTACTTAATCATGGCATCCAGTGCCAAGGTGTGAATGACATCGCATCAAATAAAAAGCGAATTCAACAAAGGAATAACAAAAAACAGATTTTGCAAAAGATTAACGGCCACGCTCTACGCGTCTCATGTTCGAACAATTATTTTTATAGCCTTTAGCTATTAATGATGCTATGTGTGTGTTTAATAAATAAGCGTATACATGACCATGGAGGGTGGTTTAAATAATGAAAGATTATATGGTTGTTTGGATCGGTATGTAAGTTTGAGGGTTGAAAATTCAAAACAGCATATAAAACCAAATTTCACTATCCTGCTGAAACTTACTGAATCTGTTTTATAAAGCTTTCTGTTTTTATTACAAAACATACGGGTTATTATAAATTAACGTTTGTGTTAAGTAAGTACTTTAAGCCCTTTTATTTTCCCACCCTAATTACTGCACATAGTAATATAAAACTTTATTGGTTTCGATTATAATGTTCCTAGCTATTAATTCTTTTCTGAATTAATACGGGTCGTATTGCATCTTAGGCGGGCAGGTAAGTATAAAAGTACCTACTTATACATTTCTTCTCACTGCTTTAAAAAATGCATTTTCACGTTTTATGTACTGTTGTTAATGTAATAATAATGCATCTTAACACTTATAATTTTTGCCAAATTATTTAAATACACAATTAAAAACCAAATAAAATTTTAATCATTTGTTTATCATGTTTTAAATAAGAGAAGGCATTCTAAAATAAAGCTGACGTTTTTTGTTCTCTTTAAATATTATATTATTCCATAATTAATATTTCCTTTAAAGAGGAAGATCTTCAATCAAATGCCTTTAATTAATTATATTAAAAAAACGACGTATAAACGTGATTCACCTCTTCAACTGCGCTAAACCATTTGTATATATCTAACATACAATAATTTTTAAAATATTATACTCGCGTATTGTCCAAGATCTTATTTTCACATAATTTACCCAGATTGGGAAATGTTTAATTTGTAATAAACTTAATTTAATTTGATTTTTGTTTCATCAAACACAAGATATACGCAATTTTATCGACACTATATATGAGACAAGCTGTTCGCCCCTGTTTCAGCTGTGGTACAAATATAGGCTATGTCACTCAGGGTAATTGCAGCTTTCTAATGGCGAAAGAGTTTATGAAATCTCTCCAGCCTTTCACGCGTGATGGCGAGACCAAGGGAATTAGAAATCATTTTTATGTATATAGATTTCTACTGCATCATATTTGCTTAGCAACCTAGTAAATGCTGTAACTAAAGCCTTCCTGTAACCTGCTGTTCGATGCCTATCTATCAATATCTAGCCTGTACTTGAAAAAGTCTAAAAAGATCCCAAAAAAGCTTTATAAATGACCATTTCAAATGGTTGAGCATCTCTGCATCAGGGAGCCGGCTCTATCGGAGGCTTTGTACCGTATCATTAATGTTGTTATCACACCGCCATTGCAACATGTAACCACAATAAAATTCATTGTACAAAATACACTGTGTGAAGGTGATGTGATTAAACATGTGCATACGGAAATTAGTTAATATGAACACGGTTATTGTGTTTCTCGTTTTTGCGTTTAAACTGGTTAACGGCCAGTTTGGCAGTAAGTAGTTTTGATGATCTTATATGAGCGTACACATATACATTGGAGGTCTGTCCCTGTTTCGCCCGTGGTATATATATAGCTTTATGTACACTGAGATCACCTACATATCCCTCTGGACTCACTGTTCAGGATTTTTTTTAATTATCGCGCCTATTGACATTTTTGTTCGCGCGTTCAAACAAACAAACTCTTGAGCTCTATATTATTAGAATAGATGATATTTTATTGTCTGTATACATACATTATTTATAACAGTGGTGGCTCAGTGGTGAGGACCTCGGACTTCAAATCGATAAGTCGGGGTTGTAGACCAGGCGAGCGTGCAGAAAATAAATTGATTTTTCAATTTATCTGCACATGTGGATAACATCACCACTGCTCGAAACGGTGAATCGTCGTGAGGAAACCTACAGATAAAGAACATTTTTAGTCTGTCTTTTGTTTTTAAAAATTGACTCCAATATTAATAGAGTTATTTTATTGTTTAAAATAATAATTTAAGTGCAGTTTAAAAGATACAAGTTGAACCCCAGAAAATTGGATTTATTATTAAGGTTTTACAAAAAAATGCATTAACAATGTTATGACTTGTAAATAAATTACATTATTTTTGCTATATTTCAATAACAAATACTTATTCTTGAATTAATTTTTATCCTATTTATAATGGTATTTCTGGTTCATGTCTGACATCACTGTTGAATAATTACACATTACATACAATGCATTCACTGATACAACCTCCATTACCAGATTATATCTATCAGAGGCAAGGTCATCGATAATGATGATGGCTCATGCAACATTGATTTAATGGCATTGCCACTAAAAATAAATGAAATGAAAGATTTTACTAACCATGTTTTACCTACATTGCTGTTATTAAAAAAATACATATCTATAATTTACAACTTTGACATTAAAAAAATTTATTATAAAATGGTCTATTGGGGTTTCGGCGCTGCGTGCTGTATTACAGGCCTTGGCTTAGTGCGGCAGCAGAGGATTTCACCTTTTTTTCGAATAAATTTTACATTATATAACTCATTTATTTTTAAGCTACTTATATATATGTATGTATCCTTTTTGTGACACTAAATTTTTATTATTATTATTATTTTTATTAATAAAAGAACATTATTAATAAAAATGTTCATTTGCTAAATATTACCAGTTTATCGGTAGATTCATAAGAATGAACATAGAGCAATGAATTAATTCAATAGACAGATTCTATTTACATACTGATATCACTTACTATGGCTAACCAACGTCTGTTTGCTTATTAAGACTATATGTCTGTGCGAAATTAATTAATTTCCGTTCAGTGGTCAGCCATTGAGGGTTTTGGGTCTTTGATGCAAACCGAAAACCCTTACAAACTTTCGTAATTATAGAATAATTAATATTATTTATTGTTACTCCAACTTCAGGTATTTCTATTAGTGTAGGAGGTCGGCAAAACATGGACGAAGATCCAGCAAGCGTGAGTATGGAGTTATATGCTTTTTCCTTATAGAGGTTAATATAAAGTCGGTTCTGTATTTATTTTTGAACTTTTTTTACAGCTGGTATGTCCACCAAATACCACTTGCGTACCGATGAGTGCTTGTCCATTGTTAGAAGATTTACTCGATTTCTCGTGTTTCTCATCAGATAGGTACGTTATGGTATTAGAAATAATATCGTTTTGTAAAGATGAGTCACCTATCTAATAAATAATATGTATATACGCTATTAAAATCAACCCTGTATATTTTTAAAATATTTTTACCATACTATCTTATAATGTAACAAATTTCAGAAGCGGAAATCACACATTTTTGTGATTACACTGCATTCGTACACGTTTCAAAGAAACCTATAGTTATGAATATGTATATTTTTTACTTTTTGTTTCGTCTTTTTTAAACGTTAAAAAATATTTTGTCTCAAATAATGAGCAAGTATTACCTTCGTAGTTGTATATCAATTCATATACTTATATCTACTAATACTAAAGGTACTTTCATCGCCTCAACGAGTTGACATGCGGCAGTTCAAATGAAGAGGACTTCGTATGCTGTCCATCGTGCGACTGCGGCAGGGTTTACCAGCGCGGGACCCCTGAGTGTGGGCAGAGCATGGTCCGTGGTATAGACTATAATGGTATGGGGACACATCCGTGGGTCGCCAGAGTCGGGTTTACCAGTAAGTATGAAATTAATTGTTTTTACCTATTCTATAAACAATTCTATTACAATATCTTATCTTTGTAAGATTGTTGAATAGGTGCAATTTCCCCACTACTGTTGATAAAAATTATTGATTCATGAACATTGATGAACAACGATTGCGAACATTACAAAATCTTTTCTTGTTTTTGAGTGCCCATATTATGTCTATCTAAGGGAATGAACCTCCTCAAATTAGTGTTTTTGTATATTAACATAATTGAGATTACAAACTAACTACAAAATAAAGGTGCGCTGTCTGGCCTAAAACATGACCATGCATCAAAATTAAGAGCAGTCTCTAACATGAGCTGAAGAAATTCAAATGGACACCTAGCTACAAATTTATCAATTCTATACTTCCAATCATTAAAATTACGTTTTTGACAAACATCATATAATAAATTGTTGCCTTCTTCATACGAATTTATTTCAGAAACATCATTCTCGAGTACGGACAAAGATAAGGAAACTTTGCGGTTCGCCTGCAGTGGTTCTATCATAGCGAAGAGAATCGTTTTAACAGCTGCCCATTGCGCCCTGGCTAAACCTGAAGGATACAAGTTGTAAGGATGTTTATATTTAAATGTAATCTTTAAAACTCGTTTCGTTTAATACATCATCGCTTAAAGCTATGTAATTAGGTTAAAACCAGTATATGTCTGTGGAAATAAATGAACGATTTAAAATTAATTATTGATTATAGTTGAACTTCATCTACCTTATATGGTATACTGATATTATGCATTGAAATGGTTATAAAAAAAATATACTTTTCTCATTTTTAATTTCGATCCATCCGTATGAATTAAAACGAAAAATATTTCTGCATTTTAAAAGAAGCAAATTTTCTAGGTCATCTGTAGTAGTAGGCGAATGGGACACCGACAGAAGTACGGATTGCAATGACTATTTCTGCGCTCCTAAAGCTCAGATGATTAAAGTTGAGAGCGTTTCTGTGCACCCGGGCTATGAGCAGAAGATATTCCGGCATGATATAGCTCTCATTATATTGAAGGATGAAATCAAATATTCAGGTGTGTATGGAAAATTACTAACTAACTAAACTAACTCTTCTTTCTTTCTGTCCCTTACTCTCTAATCTTTCCATTTTCAGCATTTGAATGACTATCGTCATGTGATATTAACGCGTCATGTTGTACCCAAAACTTACAAACAACAATCGTAACTGTATCTCGTTGTAATATTAATTGTCAGCTGTTGCTTCTTGAAAAAATTATTGGTGTTGTTTGTTGTTGGTGAATTAACTGGCGAAATGTGTGGTCCGTATTGAGTTGTTATTGAGGTTATTGTGGCATTTCTTTGCGTATTTTTCAAATACCAACTCATTATATTTTAGGTATATTTAATCACGACCTTCATCAGGTCACCGCGGCTATCACAAATCTGTAATTGTTCCAGTGACAGCCGCGCCAATTTGTCTGAACGATAAACCGGAAATCGTCATCAACGAGCGAGCCATGCTCGTTGGATGGGGGAAATTATCCGGACAGAGCAGCTCGGTAAATTAATCACGTGTTATAAATAATATTAGAAGAGTATTCCCTGTTAACTGAACTCAGGTATTTTTAAATTTATTTCACACTAGCTTCCGCCCGTGGCATTGCCCGCGTGGAGTAAGGATATGCACAAAATTTAAATGATTTAGTGACTGTCTACTCCTGCTTTTCCCAAGGGAGCAGTTAATTGGAATAAAAAGTATCCTATCATCCAAGTCAGCTAATACCCTGTCTGTATACCAAATTTCATCAAGATCCGTTCAGTAGTTACAGCGTGATTGATAGACAAACATCCAAACAAACGAACTTGCTAATTTATAATATTAGTGTGATATATATATTTAATGTTGTGATTAAATCTCGTAAAAAGCAGTGGTGGATCAGTGGTGAGAACCTCGGACTTCAATATCGATAATTCGGGGATATGCTGCACATGTGGATAACATCACCACTGCTTAAAACGGTGCAGGAAAACATCGTGAGGAAGCCGGCGTGTCCAAGAATCAAAAGATCGACGTTATGTGACATCTGCCAACCCGCACTTGGCCAGCGTGGTGGATTATGGCCTGAACCCTCATAGGAGGGCGGTAACATATATGGGCTGATTATGATGATTAAAACTCGATAACTTGTGCAGGTAAGCCGGCAGCAGCAGCTGGAAGTGCCGCTGGTGGCGTTGGAGACGTGTGAGCGCATTTTCGGCGAGTCGGTGCCGATCCACGAGGGGCAGGTGTGCGCGGGCGGGGAGGCGGGCCGCGACGCCTGCTCCGGCTTCGGCGGCGCGCCGCTAATACTCAAGCGGGACGGACATTTTGTACAAGTGAGACTGTTGCTTTTTTATGTCGAAGCGAGCAACTGAGCTGGTGGTTTGCCTGATGGTAAGCAATCACCACCGCCCAACAACAACAGAGGACGTGCCTTTGCGAATGCGCAACTCGTTTTTAGGGGGTAAGGGATTTATGATTGATGACTGGAAAGAAGGAATGGATAGAGATGTCGGAGGCACGTTTCTTTTTCCTGGCTCCACCACTCACCGTACGAAATACACTTTTTAACAAAACTTTTTATACAGTTTGTATAGCTACACTGTATTTTAAACCCGCAACGGGTGTTTTTATGTCTTCTCTTTTACTCTCATGTATGAAACAAATAACTTCGCTCGCTCGCTTAAACGAGTCGGGCATTTGCCTGAATTTCGTGATGCCATTCTGAAGCATGTACATATCTATAACTTTAAAAACAATATATAATATTCGATTATTTGATTTTTTTAGCTTGGTTTTTCATCCCTTTCCTCTATGATTATTAAGATATCTACTATGTATCTATATAATATCATTTACTTATTAAGTGTGTGTAAATTGTAATTTGTTTTATTATATTTTCAGATTGGTATAGTCTCATTCGGTTCAGAAAACTGCGGCAGCGAAGGCGTCCCGAGCGTTTACACAAACATTGCACATTACTACAGATGGATTATAGATAATTCACCATCTTAAAACAATTATGATGCTTATAAATGGGAATATTTCGAAAATTTGGGGAGGGGGGGATTTTTGGATGGTTAAATATTAATAAAAAAAATTATTTCAGCTACTGTCCCATTTAGCACCTTTACTCTTTGTTCCAACAATTAGCTAATATAGAGTTAACGTTAAGCAATATTTAAGGGCCATAATAAAAAGTGATAAATTATTAATCAATTGTATTTTTTTAACCTTGTATAAACAAAGTTCACCTATATAAATATGTGTAAGGATGTTTTGACAATCCCTATTGAGAGTGTATATTCATTTTGAATTTGAACAACACAAAAACTGAATTAATTTGTATTGATACCTTCTACTATAGAGACATATGAAACTCACGATTAAAGCACTGAAAAGTACATGCTTCTTTTGTCACCAAAACAAAGCTTTTAAGATCGAGTTATGAGTAGAAATTTCTATGTCGTGTTGAAAGCGGGAGCAAAATTTAAAACTAATTTATCACTATCTATAAAAATAACCTCATCAAAACATCAACAACATCAATCTCATCTGTTTCGTAATTATAAAGATATAAGCATACAAACACGCAGATGGCGGAAAGCGTCTTTGTTTTATACTATGTAGTGATTTAATTGTATAAGAAAAAAAATGTTTATTCATCGTTGATTAACTAAAACGTATGTCAACGCCATATTGTTGTAATGTTCAGCGCATGGCGGCGCCTCCTTCAGTATCGAGCAGAGAGTTCCGATGAGGTCTACTTGAGCATTGTCCTGAATGTTTTGATCGAATACCTGAAAACAATAATAGCAAATATCAGTTCGTTCACTTTTATATTTGTGTCTAGAGCTAAAATACAAGTTTTTAATATTGAAGATGTTATAATTTATTTTTGTCATTAAGACGAATGGTCATCCACTTTACCTAAAGTATTCATTCCATTCAAAATTTAAGTCAAGTTCTATCTCTAAAGATATCTAGAGATCATCTTGATCATTAAGGTAAGATTATCATTCTATTATAGTATTCTACAAAATAATGTACTCGTATTAAGTACTTTATAACGAACAAATATGACATATTTTCAGTATAAATTCACACACGTAAATGTGAAAAAAGCATTGTTTAAATTGATGCTTTAAACACAGCTTTATAGCTGTAGTTGTGTATCTGTCACCGTAAGATTGTAAACATCGTTATATTACAATCTATCTAGTAAAATTGTAAACTATCGATAGATTGTGAACCG